>NW_026973686.1:762500-860000 GCF_035594125.1 Scylla paramamosain | reverse complement strand
ACTGAGGAACACCACTGTTAATAGATTTAGGAGAGGAACAGTGACCATCTAGCGCCGCAGCAATAGAACGATCAGAAAGGAAACTTGAGATAAAGTTATAGAGAGAAGTATAGAAGTGGTAGGGGATAGACTGGAAATCAAAGCTTTGTGCCAGACTCTATCAAAGGTTTTTGGTATGTCTAAGACAACAGCAAAAGTTTCGCCTAAAGAGCAAAAGTATCTCTAAAAGAGGATGTTCAAGACTCAGTAAGGAAAGCCAGAAGATCACCAGTTGATCGGCCTTGACAGAACCCATATTGGCGATCAGATAGAAGGTTGTGAAGTGATTGATAGATGTTTAAGAATCTTCCTGTTGAGGATAGACTCGAAACTCTAGATAGACAGAAAATTAAAGCAATAGAACGGTAGTTTGAGGGATTAGAACGGTCACCCTTTTAAGGAAGAGGTTGAATGAAAAGTGGAAGGATGTCAGATTGTCCTGCCAGACTACTTTAGGGGGTCCAGACGGTGTCAATTCACCCCAAAAGCACGGTCACTGAGGGGGATCCTCCTTATTTTGGAGAGGAAAGATAATCTGATGATCTGGCAACAGACACTTTCTGTTGCAGCGAAGGAGAGGAAAGTGACAGATAAAATCTAATAACGCAGGGGAATGAGAATACTAACTTTAACTAATTAATCCCGTCATCATCGAAGCGAGGGAAGGTTGGGGGGGGGAGAATCCGAATGACTTTGAAAACAGCTGAGTGATGATGCCACGTAGCATTTTTACAGGAGTACTTTTAATCACCGCAATAATGTTGTCGTGTAATGCTTATCGGAAAATTACATGTTTTTTTTTTAATACCATTTGTCTTGTTATAAGATACTGTAATATTCCAAGCTTACAAAAAATAAAAATAAACCGTTCGTAATTTGACCAAGTGGAACCTCCGAAGCTGCGACAATGCAACCGTCTGTCTGTCACTTCGTAGTTACACGCAAAACACACCACGAGTCTCATATATTTTCAACTCCTTTGACGGGTATACAAAGCCTTAAAATGCATATGCGTATAGAACATTTTCTACTTAGAATTACACGTTGTTTCACCTCTTTCAGCATTTGCAGAAACTCGCGCTACACCCTCTGTAATTATTCATGTAGTTTTCAACATATACAATACATAACACGCATTCCTTCACACACGCTTCATTTATTCGAGGTTCCAACTCTAATTACAAAACTATTGCCCTTTGTCAGGGCAGAGAAGAGGGAGGGATAACACACAGGCACACAGGAGGGGAAGCTACGTAATAGTAGTACGTATTAAGTATGTACATGAATAGAGAACAAAGTCACATAAAAGTTTGCAGTACACAATGTTGACCCATTTTCATACATTTATTTACACATGTTATTTACATATTTAATCAAATTTATATACAGTGTATAATACATTTAAGACATATCATATACATATAAATCACAACTATCCGATTAAACTGGTCTCAGTCAGGAAAATCATCAGTCTGTCGACCACATCCGGGTACTCACCACCCATAAGGGTGGTCTGCATTAGCGGGAGGCCGCGGCCGCGACAGTAAGCTGCCAAGGGCCGCCTCTCCTCCCGATAGCGCACACAGTGAAGCAGGATGTGCTCCGCAGAAAGGGTAACGTTACAGGTGGTGCATAGTTTTGGGAAGGCGTTGGCTATGTAAAGAAGCATAAGTGAAGGGAGGGTGCAACCCATCCTGAGGCATGTGAGAACCACCTCCTCCCGCAGTGTGGAGCGATTACAGGATGCCTACTCGCCCAGGATGGGTTTAATGGAATGGAGGTGGGACATAACTCCAGATCCCAACAGAGATTCCACTATCCTTAGAGCTCTGCAACAGAGCCAGCATTTCAATCTGTTCATTTCCGCATGTACTGGTATGTCCGGGAATCCAGATTAGTGAGAAGGATTTACTACAAGAATTAATTTTATTAATGATGTTGCCCTGGATTTCATTTATATCTATATGGCCGGACTCTATTGCCTTAAGAGTAGACATAGAATGCAAAAAAAAAGAAAAAATACCGTTAAAGGATGAGGTGAGTTTAATTCATAATTTATGACCTTATCAATAGCAAAAATGTTAGTAGAAAACACTAATGTATGGGAAGGCAGTCGTGTGAGACACTCGCACACACTCACACGATCACAGACTTGCACCCACACATTCATCAGGAAGGAAGAATCGGCAGCACGAGCAAGCCCGCGACGTCCAGTTGGATGCCGGTGAGCTGGCAGTGTATACAACAGTCTTGAAGCAACTGGACGGCGGACTGCAGTATGGAGGTGGTCGTACTGCTTGCTCTTCTACCGCGGGGAACCTTCCGGGCTGATTTTATCCCATGGGATAAAAGGAGAGCGTTGCGTCGAATGTACAGTGGTGGAATATTGGCCTCAACCTTCATCCACGAAGTGCAGCGCAGGGCTGCAAGACACAGTCGCACACATTCATTCTGGAAAACATCCAATCTCCTCAGAGTTGGTTCGAACGCAGACGCATACACCGGTGAGCCATAGTCTAAGTGAGAGCTAATTAAGGACTTCTACGCCATTATTAAAGATTTTATGTCTGCTCTCCATGAGGTACCAAAAAGATTAGAGGACATTTTCTTTTTTTTTTTTTTACCTTGAAGGGTTAATTGCAAGTCAGGTACATTACGTCTACTGAAAACGATATCGATACACTTAGTAAAGGATAACTTAAATCCCCACAGAGGGGCTTAATGCTGGACGGAGTCAAGAGTAGCTTGAATTTGCTCCAACAAAAACTGTGCGTTAGGCGAGGAGTGCCACAACGCACAGTCGTCAGCGTATACTGAGTATTTAAGATTCCTGAGGATGCGAGTTGTTGACAGAATATCAATAATCATAATACAAAATAAAATGGGACTAAGAACACTACCCTGTAGCACCCCGTCTTCCTGGACGAAAACATCCTAGATTACATTACTAGGAAGCTTAACAGAGAATGTTTTGTCCTGAAGAAACTTATAAACAAAAATTGGCAAGTTACCTCCGAAGCCGTGGGCATAGTGTTTCATGAGGAAACCGTGTCGCCATGTCATGATTGGATGTCCAGGAACACCCTATCATGAACTAATTTTTGGCAAATGCCTTTGAAATGCAATGCTCCAGGTTTGTTAGGTGATCCATCGCGCCTCGGTTACTTCCGAAAACCAGACTGCTGATTACCCAGCAAATCTTTCGCTTCTAAAAGCAAAAAGGAGTCATTGTTTTATCATACGTTCCATGACCTTAAATACACAGCTCGTGAGAGCAGTAGGACGAAACGCATTGGGGTCTATAAGGTGTCCAGTCTTTTCGGAGATTGGGATGTAAGCAAAATGCCAGGAGTGAGGGAAGGTATTCCAGTTTCTATTATAAAGGTCTAATAATTGATTGATTGATTGATTGATTGATTGATTGTCAAATTACAGGCATTTGGATGAAGTATATATCTAATTTCAACCAGTACCACATCATTCATAATTACAAAAAAATTATAACCAATCATGAAAAATAAATTATACAGCAATTACATTGTAGGAACAATATCATATACCCACAAGCACAAGAAAATAAATACAACTGAAGATTACTCATAGATCACAAAATCTCCTGGACAAATTATCTCAGAGTCCTCCAGCCAAAAATCATAACCGTGGGGCAAAATCCTTGTACTTCTTTAATATTTTTTCCACCACTCCATTCTGTAACATTCATGTAATCTGGAGAGTCACATCAACAATGTTATTGTTCCGAGATTCTCTCACACATGAACACCTCAATACATAATTCTCTGAAATGTGACCATTTTCTTCCCCACACACCCTGCACCGTGTTTCCTTAGTGTTAAATACTTTTTGGTACTGCCAGTAATATTTATAACCTAGCCTCATCCTCATCTTCACCGCATCACTTCTTACACAATCTCTTCCACAGGTAACACAAACATGGTTATTAACCGTATCATAGTGTTCAAATGTACTACTGTTGACATGTTCCCTAGCCATCCTTGTTCTTTCTATACCATACTGTTTCTTCCTAGCTACACTCCTTATTTGCCAAATAGACAAGTTACAAATCACATCAATTACATCTCTCTGAGCCCCATATTTGGCTACCATATTTGCCTTTTCATTTTGGGGAATTCCAACATGAGAGGGTACCCAATAAAATGTAATATTAATTCTCCTCAAAATGGCTTTACATAGTGACACAATTTCTGCATATACAGGTTTCCGATTATTAAGTGAATCTAGTGCCGCCCTACTGTCCACAAAGATGCGCACATCCTTACCTTTAGTTAACACTTCACGAAGAGCTACATAAATAGCAGACAATTCAGCCCGAGTTGATGATATGCCATCAGACAATCGAATAGCTACTGTACTTTCACACGACTCCCCACACTCGTTGTAATCACACATTAACACACCACAGCCAGCTCGACCATCGTCACTCACTGACCTATCACAAAAAAAAAAAACATGTATGTTATATTCCTTTTGTATACAATCGACCATATGGGTGTACGTAGCCCTCAGATATCCTGTAACATACTCAAATTTCCTCATAGATAAAGGTTCAACTATCACCTCCACTGTTACGTCCTCCCAAGGAGGGACAACACCGTTGTCGCTCACCTGTAAAGGACAACACTGGTGCGCAACCTTGTACCTTATCATAAGCTCCTTAACATGCCGTACAAATGTAGATTTACTTCTAGTACATCGCAGCTCTTTCACAATGTCTAAGTGTCTACCCAGTCTAACATTTTTAATAACAGTTTTAACACACAGTTCTTGTATTCTGTCACATACACTCGGCAAATTCAATTGCAGTTGCATCGCATCAATTATTGCATTACGTTGACAGTAAAAAATAATTCTCATGGCCTCATTTTGCAATAGTTCAAGTTTGCGTATCCATTCCATCTCCAATATAGACAAGCATGGTGCAGTATAGTCCATAATTGATCTAACAGTAGCTATGTACATCATACGAAGGACCGGAATCCCAACGCCAAGACCCGAGCAGACCACAGCACGTAGTGGCTGTAGCCTGCCCTGACATAAGGCTTCTATGTGCCGCAATTCAGCAATCTTTGCAGACTTGTTATAGTTTATGTATATCCCCAGATATTTATATGCTTGCACTCTCTCGAGTTTCTTCCCATTTAATGTTAGTGTAGTGTTAACCTGGCTCCTACATTGGAATTTCGTTCTCATTTCATTAACAACTAGCCCAACGGCAACACAACAATAACTGAGTTGATTTAATGCAATCTGCATCTTAGCCACAGACGGCGACTCGATCAATATATCATCAGCATATATTATAACCTTCACACCAGGTGAATATTCTTCCTTTGCAATTCTATTCATTAGAATATTAAATAGAGTGGGACTAAGAACCCCTCCCTGGGGAGGTCTTAACTCAAAATGACGGACAACAGAAAATTTCCCATCATACAGCACCCTTGTACTTCTCTTACTAAGATAATGAGAAATCCATCCAAACATTCTATCAGACACACCCAGATTTGCCAACTCATACAGTATCATGTGTCTTATCAAAGGCACCCTGTAGATCTACAAAAACTCTACAATAATCATATGGGTTGGAAAGACAAGCCAATATACAATTAGATGTACTCCTACCTTTAACAAAACCATACACATTATTAGAAATATTACCACCAAGCAAGTACAAAAGTCTATTTAGTATTATTTTTTCCATCATCTTACACATACATGATGTTAGGGACACTGGCCTGTGTCCACCGCTGCTCTTTGATACTGGAACTATAATCGCTTCCTTCCACTGTCTTGGCAATCTACCCAACCTGAAACTCACATTAAATAAATCAAGCAATGGCCCATTCTCCATACTCGCCAAGCAATTCAAAATGTCGTGTGTAATTCCATCCGCACCAGGAGCAGTGGATTTCCCTTTCTTCACAGCAGCCAGCAGTTCCTCTCTGGTGATAGAAGCATATGAAGGGTCATTTCTGTTTATACAAGAACCTATGAAGGCATTTCTCTCAAACTCGTGCTTAGCAAATTCTCTTCTAACTTCCTCCGGCAAAAGTAGACCTGCTGGCTGCATGTGCCCACTTATCCATCAACTCATCAACCACAGTGTGGGGATCGCTCACTACCTTAACACCTCTTTGCACTCCTCGCACCCTATTAACGTGACTCCATATTTCTTTAGTGCTCCTTGTTGCAGCTATTGTCTCCAAAAAAAGACTTCCAATACTTTTCTAACTACACTATATGCTTTAGCTACTTCCTGTAACGCAACCTTAGCTTCCTCACTTTTTTCCAGATCGAATCCACTCCTAATGAGCCCTACGTAGAGTGTTATTCCATGCTCGAACTTGCTCATCGTTAGTATAATTTCTTCTCATGGGGATGCTTTTACACTTTGATTTCTTTTTGTCGACTAATTCAGCTATTCGTGCAACGAGATCTTCATAAAAAGTGTCAAAATCGTGCCGGTGATAAGCACTGTACCACTCATTCATGCTACGAAGAAAAATCTCCCTGTTTTTACCATCAATTATATATCTAACTCTACTATGGCCGCCGCACGCTTTACGCAGGAGTAACTCAACATGAAGTGCAACATGATCACTTAACAGCTCTGAAATCAGTGTACATTTATCCTCCATGCTCTGAATATTAAACAAACATGCATAATCTATTCTCCCTCCCTGCAAGTGAGTGGGTGAGTTATCCCCAAGTAAGCGTGCTTCATCGCAATCACTGAGAAGCTGGTGCCATACAGTACCATTCCAATTATTGCTGCCAGACGAGCCTAACACAGCATGTCTGGCAATTAAATCCTCGACCAGCAAAGTAGGTCCCTGAAACACCGTGTCTGGTAGTTGTTCGAGCTTTAGTGAGTTCTCATTCACATACACATTAACTAATACAAGATATCCTTCGGCAAGTTTAAGTCTCACTGCTATGTATTCAATTCCCCCACATTTCTCAGGAGGTGACACTAATTCAGCCGGTATACTACGTTTAACATAAACGACCATTCCTTGCACACCCTCACCTGCCAAAAGAGAAAAATGCTGGTAATTACGGAAAGGCACCAAAGTGCCGTCTCGATCCAAGGTTTCCTGCAATGCCAACACAGCAATATCGTTATGTAACACATAGCAATGCAAATCAGTCATTCGTGCAAGGAGGCCATTCACATTCCATGATATACATTTAAGACTATTTACATTCGTCACCATTTTAGCACTATTTCTATGTTTACCTTAATTAAATCAGTCCCTTCCATCTCATTACCCATCAACTCTTCATTTCTTACAAGATCATTCAACATGCTTACAAGTGTATTGACTTTTTCTTTTGGTCTCACCAACAGCCTCTCAATTCCATCTTCTGATTTAGTCTCCTCCAGTCCTCGTCGCCGATGCTCTAGATGTCGTATTCGGTCCTGTAGCTTCCGGTCTTTTTCCTCCAGCCTGATCACATGTCTCAACACCTGATCACCAGCTTCATGTTCAGCCACGCTCTTAGTCACATACCTCTGACATGTAGCCGATAACTCTGGTAGCTGGCAACTCGCATCTGAAACCACATTGTGAAACCACTTCACATCCGCTGGGCCCGCGGGAAGTCCAAGATTTCGTTACCACTTTCCTATTAGCAGCTTTGTCTCGGTTACCAAGCTGCAATTCGGCAGGTGAATTTGGCTCCTCCGCTGCCATGGCCACTGTCGTCGGCTATTCTTGCTCTTCTTACAAAGGGAACCATGCATTCCTCGTCGGTGGGTCGGCCGGAGCAAACTGATTCGGAGCTCCAGGCGTTTTTTCTCCACTTGATCCAGTAGCGAGGGTCTTTTTCTCACAATTGGCCGAGCCTGCGTTATGGTCCTTACCACAGTTACAACATTTAGGTGGAATCTTCTCGCCATTCATGATCTTTTCACCACAATCCTTACTGCTGTGCTTCCCACTGCAAAACCGGCAAGCAGAGTCATATCATCGACAACGCCACGCCTTGTGTCCGTACCGGCAACAGTTATAACCCATGTGCGGCAGCTCCACATACTTTCTCACTTTCCTCCATCCATTTCCTGGCACCCAAATCCGATCTGGAACCACATCCTTTACGAGTGCCACTACGTTCGCCTTCACCTACTTGTTCACCACGTGTCGCTTGGCCCAAGCAACATTAGCATTGCTAGTCAGCAACAGCTCTGGGTCTCATTCCTTATCATAGGATGCTATAAAGACTTTGGTGATTTTTTCAATCTTGCCATGATCCACTAGCACAATACCTTGGAATCCAACTGTTTTTAGGTAAATCAGTGCGTCTTACCCCTCCACAGTTACGAACGGCCGATTCATTCCCTCCTTCAGCAACGGTCGAAACTCACGATGCTTCACTGACAACTGCGCCGCCCACACTCGCTTCTGTGATAAGGTCATCACGTCCTCAGCGGGGAAATACAACCGCTTCCGTTGATTGACTTCTTCCTCCATCGCGGGTGTCCTCTTGCCCTGAATAGACTGCTGTTTATCTTCATGCACGTTCTCCTCCTTATGTCGTCGTTTCTTACTCGGTCGTTGTTGTTGCCAATCACCTCCATCGTCAGAGTCACCCATGTCAAGATCTTCCAAGACTTCTTCAAGACTGTCTGACGCCATGTTGACGAGCAGAGCAGAGCAATTAGTGTAATAATCAGAAAAGGAATGGTGGCCGAAATGTTATAGCATGCTATAAAAAAAAATTTTTACCTGGACCGGGACTGCAGCGTTTACAGGATATCAAGGGGAGGAGGAGTTCATCCCACGTAAATTCTGAATTGTAATCTGAGTTTACACCTCCCGTGACAAAGTTTGGGACAGTGAGTTTCGTTGTTTCCTTACAGGGAAGGAAGGCAGGGTCATAGTAAGTGGTACTGCTTGCATTATAGAAATACTGGCCTGTTGAATTTCATACCGTTGCTTGGTCGTCTGTTATGTTATTATTGATATTGAGAGTTGTAATTGGTAGGTATGCTTTTTTTTTTTTTCTTTATCTAAAATGTGGATGGTTTTCGATACTTGTGATAATGAAATTGTGCGATATTGATGTGAGTTGTCTGAAAGAGTTCTTTTTCGCATTACGGATGACTTTCCTTCCCTGAGCCCTTACCTTTTTGTAGGCTGTTTGACTGGGCTGCTGGTTGAAATGCCTGTATCGTCTATTACGCTCACGAAGTACTTGTCGGAATTCCGTTGTCAACCATGAAACTCCACGCTTTGTGTGAGCTGTAGAAGTCTTCGGAAAACTTTCGTCAGCGGTGTGTAGTATGGATTGTGTTGCGTTGCTGACGATAGTGTCAATGCCTTCGCCATATGTATGCATGTCAGCAACCGCACGGAAGGCTGCCCAGTCTGCCTTCTTGAAGTTAAACTCGGGAGGGTTGAGGATGGGTTAGAAGGTCGCATGCATAAGAAATGTAGATGGATAGATGGTCACTTCCGTTGGAGTCGTCCATGACATCCCAGAAGTCAGGGAGTATATTTGGCGAGTGCAAGGACAGATCGATGGCAGACGCGTTACCAGTCCAATCATCTACACGAGTCGCACTTCCATTGTTCAAAAGACAGAGGTTTGTCTGTAATAATATGTTAACTATCTGCTCTCCACATACGCTTGACCTGTCATTTCTGCATTGTTGATGATGGGCGTTGAAGTCGCCCAGAACTAGTCTGTTGCCTGTAAGTTGGCTAAACAATGATGTTATGTCGTCATCAACAATGGAAGGATTGGGAGGAACAGATAGCCAGATACGCGTCGTTGAATCTTATCCTGGACACGACAGCTTCCAGAGGTGTATTCAACGTCATTTCTGCATATGTCAGTGTTTTGTGTATGTATATGGCCACGCCGTGTCCCTCATATCTTCTGTACGGATAGTATTGTTTTAGCACTGCAGGATCAGGGTGATCCTGCAGCCTTGTCTCCTGTAGACAAATAACGGACAGCCTGTGTATGTTCACTAAAAGTGATAAATAAAGTAGATCTTTATTTCGAATTCTTCTACATTTTCAATGTAACGCCTTGAACATTATGGCTTAAGAGATGCGGTGGTGGCCATCTTTCTTAGTCCTTTTGTGCTCGGAGGCGTTGCCGGGTAACCTCTCCCGGCTAGTGGTGACTTCCATAGCATGGAAATCACCATATGCTATGGAAGTGGTGACTTTCATAGCATCATCACCTATCAACTCTCCGGAGCTAGTCGAAAGGTAGAGAGCGTGAGAAATCCTCTTCGCGGGCCCGGGAGCAGCGGCAACATGAGAAGGGCGTTGGAGTTCAAGCTTAGTGAATCTTAATTTATTAACCTTTTTTTCATTTTTATGGAAATAGTAGAAATAGCAGACATATATAGAGCAGAGGAAGTGATAGGAATAGAGGATTTGGTAGTAGTAGTTGTAAATTTGGAAGTAGAAGAAGCAGAGGTTGAGGGTGAGGCTGTGGTGGTAGATGCGGCGGGCGGCGGATCAATCTGGATGGCTACAGTGCACATCTTCGGTTGATCTCTTACGGAGGAATATGAAACGTTTGAGCAGGCGTGGCCTGCGTCTGCTTCTCTCGCATCCTTGCCTCATAGTAAGAGATTCCCACAGTAGCTTTAACTGTGCAGACCTCTTTCTCCACTTTCCACGAGGGGCAGTCGCGTGATAAAGTGGAGTGAGCATCCTCACAGTTATGGCACTTCTCTACGAAAGACGTGCACTGTTCCACCATACAACACTCTTCAGCACATCTACCGCAGTAAGCGTAAAAACAATGACAAGCGTTGCCATGATAATCATAAAGCTGTCACTTGAAACAACGGAGAAGATTCGGAACGTAGGGACGAACGGGAACCAATTCGTAACCTACATGAACCCTCTCTGGCAACTTAGTAGCACCGGAAGTTAAAATTACTGAGGATGTGGTCCTTCTGGCACCGTCAACCATTTTAGTTATCTTTCTAGTTTTAATAACATCCTGATCAGCCATGCAGTCGATGATCCCAGCCGATTCCATATCCACAAAATCGCGGTGTGGGGTGACTCTTCAACACGAGTTCATAAACACTGGAATCGAAACCTCGATATGAATGTCATGGATGTGTTGGAGTTTTAAAAGAGATTTAATTTAATCAGGTTTCTTTACATTTATGACATTTCCGACATTATAATCAATGACTCTTTATTATAAAAGAATTTACAATGGAGAGGCAGGTGTTTTTCTTAGTGCAGGGTCACGTTCCTGGCTTTATCAGAAACAACAGACTGTCTGGTAGTCAGGCAACAGACGGTATGGTAATCGGACCCGCCTTCCCTCCCCCTTGGCGGGGGAGGGGAAGTGAGTCCCTCAGCCAAGAAGTGGGGGGAGTACACCTCTCTCCTTCAGGAGGGGAGCGGGACACAATTGAGGGGAGGTCAGATTGTCCTGCCAAACCACTCTAAGGGAGCCGGGTAGTGTCAGTCCACTCCAAAAGCACGCTCACTGAGACAGATTGTCTTTCCTGCCACGAGAGATAACGTGGCAGCAGACACTCTCTCTTGCCGCTAAGGAGAGGACAATGACACAGGCAAAAGCTAAACACACAGGGTAAGGAGACACCTAACTTTATTTAACGAGGCCTAAGCCTGAAGGGCGTACAAAAATTCCACACAAAGATGGCAGCAAGACAGAGGCGGCAGTACACGTGTGTGGAGCACGGCGTCTGCGTCCACTGTGTCGGGATCCTTATTTTTATTTTGATTTTGATTGATTGATTTATTTATTTATCTATTTATTTATTTATTTATATTTTTTTTTATTATTTATTACTTTTTTTCTTTTATTTTGGTGGTGGCATCATCCTAATTTGAGTACTAGGTCATTTTTATTAGCTTAATCTTTTTATTTATTGTTTTATTATATCTTAGCCTGATGTTATTTTTATTTATTTTTTATTTATTGTTTCATTTTAGAAATAGACAATATATATATATATATATATATATATATATATATATATATATATATATATATATATATATATATATATATATATATATATATATATATATATATATATATATTCAATCTTTTACACACGTTTCATTCATACCGGGTTCTTAATCCTATCACAAAGCTATTGCCCTTTGTCTGGGGTAGGGAAGAGGGATGGGTAACAAACTTGCACACGTGAAGGAAGTCTACGTAGTATTCGTACATATTAAGTATGTATATGAATGGGGAACACAGTCATAAAATCACGCAGTGCAAAACACAGACACACTTTCATATATTTATTTAAATACTTTATTTACATATTTAATCAAATTTATATGCATAATGGAAAATACATATGACATAATATATGCATGTAAATTACAGCTTTCTGATTATATCAGTCTCAGTCAGTAAAATCATCAGTCTATCGACTACATCCATGTGCTCATCACCCAAAAGTCTGCGTTAGCGGGAGACCACGGCCCAGGCAGCAAGCTAAGGGCCGCATCTCCTCCAGATGACACACACAGTGAACCAGGATGTGCTGCAGGAAGAAATTAGTCATATATGGGAGCATATGTGTGGGAAGGGTGCAGCCCATCCTGAGACGCCGTTTGGGGCGATCAGAGGAGGGCTACTTGCCTAGAATGGGTTTGATGGTGTGTAGGTGGAGGTTGTCCCAGTGGCTCTGCCACATGAGTTTTACTGATGATTTAACAAAGGAAAGACATGACTGCAAACCCCGACGAATGTTCCACGCTCCCTCGAAACCTGCAGCAGACCGGGCCAGCATTTTAGCCTGATTAATGATGTTGCCCTGGATTTCAATTGTATCCGTGTGGCCGGGCTTTATTGCCTGAAGAGCTGACATAGACTCTGAAAATTTACAGTTTAATGATGAGGTGAATTTAATGCCTTTCAACAGTCAGATATAGGTGTTCGAATCCTGGTCGACCCTGGATCTTTGCTAATTAACACAATCTTTATTAAATCTGGATTAATAATTACGCCTATCACCATGTTATCATTATCAATGATTTCTCGGGAACTAATGTATTTACGACACCTACTGAAAGGTCTTTCATCGAGCTAACTATATGTGATTTCTAAATTTTAACTCATAAATCATCGCTCTTTATTGTGTACGTATACATACACATATAAAATGGGTTCAAAACTTTCTCTCCAACAGATCAGCAAAGCTCAAGTTTCAAGAACACTTCTCACAGACGAAATTCTCTCACAGTGGCACTTCACTAGGCAGCATTTAAAGTCCTTTTCTCTAGAACAGCTTAATAGAGAAAATTTCGTAATCGGTGATCGAATACGCAACTCCAGTCCTTGCCACAGCAAAACCACCTCAAAGTGAAACACTACAAAAGATACAGAACACAGGGCAAAGAATTATCCTCGACGCCCCAAGATGGACCAAGATCTCCACGCTACAGGAAGAATGCCGACTACCTGCAATTCAGAACAGGCTAAATTTTATTTACATAGCACTTTTTCATAAACATATATCAAGTTCTCACTAAACAACAGTCCTTTCAAGACTCCTTCAAGCTTTGTGCCGAGGCCCCAAGCTCTTCCGAGATAAAAAAATGGACCAAGAGAGTGGCGAGTTGCATCCGCTCCTTAATCACTCAACACACCTTACACCACTCCCCAGATCGTCCACACCGGGATTACGTACCAGCTCCAGCTTGGATTGGGAAACCATGGACAATAACCACTCCAAAAAAGATCCACCTCAATCCCAGGCAACTAACCACTGAAGCACTTCAAGCACTGTCTGCCGTTCAGGAAAACGACTCACAAGAAACATACTACACCGACGGGTCCGTAGATTCAACAATGAAAAGAGCTGCGGGCTGCCTTTGTCCATAAGAACGAGGCAACACACTTCCTCTGCCAGGCAGCTCATCATCCATACAGGCCGAGCTGGTGGCTATCAAACAAGCGCTGACACACACACAGAGACCAGGAGAAGAGACGTCGAAATACATACTGACTCCTTGAACTCCGTGAAATTCCCCCAACAACATGCACAGTAAGACAACATATACATTAACACGTCCATACACGCCACAGCTACAAGAATACTGACAAAAGAGATGCACACACCTAAACTGGATTCCAAGTCACGCAGGAGTTCTAGGGAACGAGAACGCACAATCACAAAAGATGCGCTGAAAATACCACAAGTCACCGTCAATATACCTAGGAGCAGGACATCCCTCAAGACCTCACTCAAAACAGAAACCCTCAAAAGGAACAGCACACACCTACGAAAGAACGCCGCAGAAGGGGCATCAAGCGCGAACTAGTAGGTAATCGCCACCTCAAACACCCTACACCCTGAACACACACTACCAAGGCATATCACAACACTGACAGACTCGGTTACAAGTGTCTGTCAGAGCTACAAGACATTGTACCTGTGCTCTGCACACACTACAGTACACCAACAATGACACCACGTATACATTACATAGAAGACTGTCCCAGTACTGAGTTATTCTTAAACAAAAAGTCCAGAAACGGCCCACACATAATAAGCGACCTACAGAAAAACTAATTTGCTTGATGACCCGATACCCACCTCCACGATATTTTTCTCAACCTCCTCTCAGAGGATACAGAGCCAGCAATCCGTACTTCCTCATGGTGTATCTCACACACTGCTATACGCAGGTAAGTGAGTCTCCATGGGGCGCAGGATCGTCGCCTCTATCACCTGCAGTATGCGAAAACCTGACGATTCATCTGTGGACCATCTTGACTTAAACGCCCGCGTCACCTTGTAAAACAAGGTGACAAGAGAGAGAGAGAGAGAGAGAGAGAGAGAGAGAGAGAGAGAGAGAGAGAGAGAGAGAGAGAGAGAGGGAGAGAGAGACAGAGAGAGAGAGAGAGAGAGAGAGAGAGAGAGAGAGAGAGAGAGAGAGAGAGAGAGAGAGAGAGAGAGAGAGAGAGAGAGAGAGAGAGAGAGAGAGAGAGAGAGAGAGAGAGAGAGAGAGAGAGAGAGTGTGTGTGTGTGTGTGTGTGTATTAAAATAATGCAGAGAAGTTATTAGTGAACCGCTAGTTGCTGTATTTAGAAAATAGCTCGTAGATTCTGAAGGTAAGCTAATGAAGCATCCATCTTTTAAAAAATAGATCACGTTTTTAATATCGAATTATAGACCTGTCAGTTAACTTGAGTTAGAAGGAAAATAATGGAATCAGTAATAACGAAGAACAATAGGAAAAATAAATAAATATATGTATATATATGTATATATATATATATATATATATATATATATATATATATATATATATATATATATATATATATATATATATATATATATATAAAGAGAGAGAGAGAGAGAGAGAGAGAGAGAGAGGCTACTGCCTCCTCGTACACACTCTCTCTCTCTCTCTCTCTCTCTCTCTCTCTCTCTCTCTCTCTCTCTCTCTCTCTCTTTATATATATATATATATATATATATATATATATATATATATATATATATATATATATATATATATATATATATATATATATATATAAAGAGAGAGAGAGAGAGAGAAAGAGAGAGAGAGAGAGAGAGTGTACGAGGAGGCAGTAGCCACCTGCCGAAACGATAATTACTCCCAGTGAGGTCTAAAGCACTGTTCAAGGGGTGCTGTGATCTTATCACTAAACTCAGCTGTGAACTCACTGAACGTTTCCCTTTGTGTCTCACAAGGGGGCAGTCACAGCCTGCCCTCTAAAGACAACTCTCTTCCACACAAAACTACAAGCACCTAATAACACACACACCCTTTACTCAAAATTTCAAAATTATCATGGCGCTTCCTATACCAACCTCGGAGTCCCCATCTGGGGAGGGAACCATAAATGTCCCCAGGTCGGACTGCCTTTCCGTCGACGACCCTAAGTGTCTTTGTAGCAAATAATCTAGTCAGCCATAGAAATATCCCATTTTCTCTCATATTCAGGGTACACTAAAGCTTACGCGCTTCTCAGAACCAGTAATGTAAACACAAGTCACCGCTCCAAGCACTCCGTTTTCTCTTATATGTTTTCAGCCTCCCGTTCTCTTTCTACTGCACAGATTTTTCGTCTTTCATCTCTTCTTCCTCATTTTTTTATACATACACATTCTGTGCACGCTTTTCGACACATACTCGTACGTTACACGTCTTTTCTATACATCATATTACTCCTTTCTTCACACAGACATACACACACACATTCACTCTCTTTGTCCATATCTTTATGTAAATCATTTTTTATGTTCAGTATTTCTTGTGTATGTGTTCATGTATTTGTTAAATAAAGTAGAGAGAGTTTAACCAGTCTAACAAGTGGCTATCAATACAACCTTAGCTGGTGAACAAAAAGAGTTAAAAGATTAAAGGACTTGCAACTGCTGACGGTTACCTGTCGGTTTTCTCTTTATCTCTGGCGAGTTAAGAGATTAAAGGACTTGCAACTGCTGACGGTTACCTGTCGGTTTTCTCTTCTCATATTCCTGGCGGCTTCCACCTAGATCACTAGAAATGGTGACTCGGAGTTAGACCGTAGTGGCCAGCTCCACCAATGCTGTGTCCCAGGTTCTTTAGCACTATAGCGTCGCCACAGCTATAGGTACCTAGCCCAAGTCAGCCCCCGCCTGACACGGACCACCACGGCCAAACCGCCACCCAGCCTGGCCCAGCCGTGACCCACCGACGCCACCCAGCCCGGCCAGCCGCCACGTGACACACACACACCGTCACCCAGCCCAGCAACCGTGGTCACCGCCGCTGCCTCGCCAGTCACCAGCCACCCTCTCTCGCAGCTGTGACTCACCACGCCTCGCCAGCCACCCAGGCCACTGAGGCCACGCTCACCTGCCGCCTCACCACCGCCACCAGGTCACTCCCTCTCCTGCTGCCGTGACCCACCACGCCACCTCCACCTGCTGCCTGGTCACCTGCCACCCCTGCCACACCTGCTGCCCAGCCTCCATCACCACCACAGCAGCAGCAACACCTCTCCGGCTCACCACGCACGGTCACCGCCACCCGGCCGTGACCCCACTGGCCCTGATTTCGCTTCTCTACAACAGGGCGGCGCCCCCTGCACCGGTACTCCCGTCTTCCGCTCGACAACAGGGCGGCGTTCCCTGCAACATTCCCCCACCAAAGTGTTAGTGCTCCCGACCGTCCCTCCCCTCTCCCCCGTCGTCCACCCTCCCCCTGTGTGTGTTAACCCCTGCCCCTAGAAAACTCCCTAGTGTGCATCAGCGCGTACCAACCCCCGTGTGCCAGACACCAACACCTACACATACACACACACACACACAGACTACACACTTCGTTCACGGCAGTGCGTTCCAAGCCGTAAGTGCGAGTGCGGTAAAGTACGTGCCTAGGACCATCACTGCACAGTGGCGCCCAGCAGGCGTCCCTTGCCACCTCTCACTGGCACCTGGCGCCGGAGGAGCCCGCGCCTCGCCGACAGGCGTCACTACACCCTGCTCCACGACTCGCATAACAAGCCACCAGGCCCCGTCGCACGCCAGCAACAAGAAACGGCCATGGCTCCACCGGACACCGCCTCCCCAGCTCCCCCCTTCAGGGCTCCAGCCTTCAACAGCCACGACCCCAACATGTGGTTTACCATCTTTGAGCTGAACTTCAAGGCAAACAACATCACTGAGGCCTTGAAACAGTTCACTCACGCCTGCACTCTCCTGCCACCCGAGGTCCTCTTGCAAGTCTCTGACGCCATCGCGAAAGCCCCCTCTTCGGACAATCCCTACGACGACCTCAGGCAAGCCGTCCTCAAACGCCTTGCGCCAGACCTCGCGCAGCTGGCTGACGACTATATGTCGACAGTTCCGTCGGCAACGCCACTGTCTTCAGTCGCCACTGTCACTAACACAGCAGACGTCCAGCAACTCACCCACATTGTGTCGCAGCTGGCCCTGCAGGTCAGCGCGATGCAGGAACAACTAAATACCCGCCAGCGTCGCCGCCCACCGTCACCTCGACGCCCTCGCTACCACTCTCGGTCGCGTAGCACTACACGCACCCCGGGCGTCTGCTACTACCACAGCAGGTTCGGTAGCGAGGCCATTAAGTGCACCCAACCCTGCACTTACAACACCACCCCGGCGTCAAACTAAACGGGCGGACGTTCACGGCGCGTACGATCCGCCAGCCCAAGTCACAGCTACTTCACGTCTACGACCGACGCACCGGAATTAAGTTCCTCGTCGACACCGGCGCTGAGGTCAGTGTCCTGCCTGCCACAGACAGCCAGAAGAGGTTGCCTGTAACCACGCACCTCTATGCAGCCAACGCCTCGAAAATCCCTGTGTACGCGCGGCAGACACTACACCTCGAACTCAACCTCCGCCGCTCCTTCGACTGGACCTTTTACGTGGCAGCTGTGACCCAACCCATCCTAGGCGCCGATTTCCTACGCCACCACGACCTCTTAGTCGACTTGAAGCACGGCACGCTGCTGGATCGTCTCACTTCCCTGCGGACCCGTGGCCGAACGGCACCTGGCGAGAGCACCGGAATCTCCGCAGTCTGCCGAGATAACCCCTTCGCCGCCATCCTCAAGGGTTTCCCAACACTAACACAGCCATACTCAGCCACGCAGCCAGTGAAACATCACGTCCTGCACTACATAGAGACCACCGGACCACCTGTTTTCGCCAAGGCTCGTCGCTTAGCACCAGAACGCTACAAACAGGTCAGGGCCGAGTTTGAGTCTCTGATGCAGCAAGGCATCATCCGCCCAAGCTCCAGCAACTGGTCGTCTGCGCTTCACGTCGTCCCCAAGAAAAACGGTGACATACGCCCTTGCGGGGACTACAGAGCCCTAAACTCCCGCACCGAGATGGACAGGTATCCAGTGCCTAACATTCAGGAGTTTTCCTCACAACTGCACGGCTCTACAATTTTCTCCAGGATCGACCTCGTAAAGGCCTTCCATCAGATCCCCATCAACCCCGAGGACATCCCGAAGACGGCCATAATCACGCCCTTCGGACTATATGAATACACTAGGATGCCCTTCGGTCTCAAGAATGCTGCTCAAACATTCCAGCGCTTCATGGACGAAGTTTTGCGAGGACTGCAGTTCTGCTTCACTTACGTCGACGACATTCTAATTGCCAGCCCAGACGACGCTGCTCATCGCCAACACCTCGAGCAAGTCTTCACTCGTCTGAAGGACTACGGCATCCAGGTCAACGCCGACAAGTCCGTGTTCGGCGTGCCTTCAGTCGACTTCCTCAGCCACACTGTGTCCTCCTCAGGCTTCACCCCAACTGCAAGTCGCTGTACTGCCATCCAGAATTTCCCGAAGCCAACAACTCAGCGCCAGTTGAAGCAGTTCCTCGGGATGCTGAACTATTACAACAGGTTCATTCCCCGATGCGCGCTCCTCCTCCAGCCTCTCTACGCCTTAGTGAAGCCAGCCAAACGAGGCCAGTCCGTCACCCTTGCCTGGACGCCCGCAGCTGAGGACGCTTTCCTCGCTGCCCGGAAGGCGCTCACATCCACAGCGCTCAGTTTCCCTGCCCCAGACGCCCCTACTTCCATCGCCACGGACGCCTCAGACACCGGAGTTGGAGCAGTGCTACAGCAACACATCGACGGTGCCTGGAAACCCGTCGCCTTCTTCTCCAAGAAACTCAACACTGCCGAGAAGAAGTACAGCGCCTTCGACAGAGAGCTCCTCGCCATCTACAAGGCATTGAAGCACTTCCAGTACTTTGTCGAAGGACGTCAGTTTCATATCTACACTGACCACAAGCCGCTGACGAGCACCTTCATCAAGAACAAGTCATCCTACTCACCACGTCAACTGCGCCACGTAGACTTCATCTCTCAGTTCACCACGGACCTCCGTTACGTGAAAGGTGAAGATAACGCCCCAGCCGATGCCCTGTCACGCAACATCAGTGCCACATCTACCTCTCTCATCGATTACGCCGCCATTGCTGCCGATCAGGCCGACGACGCCGAGCTGCAGCAACTAAAAGAAAACACCACACTACAGATGAAGAGAGTACAGCTACCAGGCACTCAAGTGCACATCTACGCTGACGTCTCGACCAACACCGTCAGACCATACCTGCCTCAACGGCACAGGTATCCACTCTTCCGTCAGCTGCACGACCTCTCACATCCTGGCATCAGAGCTTCACAACACATGATGACGTCCCGATTCATCTGGACCGCCATCAACAAGGACGTGAGAGACTGGACACGTAGGTGCACCACCTGTCAGGCCTCCAAGGTGACGCGACACACACGCTCCCCTACAGCCACCTTCACGCCAGTCTCCACACGCTTCGAACACGTCCATATCGACCTCGTTGGCCCTCTTCCTCACTCCGACGGCTACCGCTACATCCTCACCTGTGTCGACCGCTTCACTCGCTGGCCAGAAGCTGCACCACTGACTGACATCTCCACTGACACCGTTGCACGTGCCTTTATCAGCACGTGGATCTCACGCTTCGGTGTTCCTGTCAGCCTCACTTCTGACCGCGGCGGCCAGTTTGAGTCCAGTGTCTGGAACAAACTGATGACACTACTCGGCATTCGACGATACAGGACTGCCAGCTACCATCCTCAGGCCAACGCTACAGTGGAACGTTTCCACCGCCAGCTGAAGTCGTCACTGATGGCTTCCAGCGATCAACGCGAGAAGTGGAACGCCACCTTACCCCTTGTCCTCCTCGGCATCCGGACGTCCCTCAAGCAGGACCTTCACCACTCTTCTGCCGAGCTCGTATACGGCACCACTCTTCGACTCCCTGGCGAGCTCCTTACCAGCTCACCCGACGCCGGCCCCTGCAGCGTCCAAGACTTCGCCAGCAGTCTTAAGGAGTCGATGAGAAGCCTACAGCCGGTGCAACCTCGCACGCACCCCGCCAAGACCTTCGTCAGCCAGGACCTCGAAGACTGCACACACGTCTTCGTCAGGGTTGACGCTGTCCGTAAACCACTACAGCGCCCCTATGAAGGCCCCTTCGAGGTCCTCCGCAGGACGAGGAAAAACATCACCATCAACAGAAACGGCTCTTCCGACGTCATAGCCATAGACCGAGTCAAGCCCGCCTACATCCTGCACACCCCGACGGCACCTCACGACCCGACATCGCCGGCCACGCCTTCAGCACCACGCGCCACAGCTAAGCAGCACGTATCGTTCGTCGTGCCTCCTCACTCGGGGGAAGTTATGTAGCAAATAATCTAGTCAGCCATAGAAATATCCCATTTTCTCTCATATTCAGGGTACACTAAAGCTTACGCGCTTCTCAGAACCAGTAATGTAAACACAAGTCACCGCTCCAAGCACTCCGTTTTCTCTTATATGTTTTCAGCCTCCCGTTCTCTTTCTACTGCACAGATTTTTCGTCTTTCATCTCTTCTTCCTCATTTTTTTATACATACACATTCTGTGCACGCTTTTCGACACATACGTTACACGTCTTTTCTATACATCATATTACTCCTTTCTTCACACAGACATACACACACACATTCACTCTCTTTGTCCATATCTTTATGTAAATCATTTTTTATGTTCAGTATTTCTTGTGTATGTGTTCATGTATTTGTTAAATAAAGTAGAGAGAGTTTAACCAGTCTAACAAGTGGCTATTAATACAACCTTAGCTGGTGAACAAAAAGAGTTAAGAGATTAAAGGACTTGCAACTGATGACGGTTACCTGTCGGTTTTCTCTTCTCTATCTCTGGCGAGTTAAGAGATTAAAGGACTTGCAACTGCTGACGGTTACCTGTCGGTTTTCTCTTCTCATATTCCTGGCGGCTTCCACCTAGATCACTAGATCTTGACACCCCCCTCAACATTTTCTTCATTAACCTCTTCAACATTCGCGGTCTAAGATCATTTTCTTTTCCTCACTAAAACTCAGGTGTCTGAGGAAACTGACTAACCCTTTTTTTGTTCCTTCCTACTTTCTATATCCTCACTTTCGATCCAAAGCCGGATGTTGCGTTTATGTGCGCAGTGACTTAACCTGCTCTCGTGCCCACGCTCTTGACTCTTCCGAGTTTTCCACCATCTGACTACGACTACAGAATCACTCTCAGACTAAATTTATCTGTGCTGTATACCTCTCTCCTAACTCCTCTGACTATAAGAAACTCTTTGACTACTTAACTTTCAAAGTGGATCACATTCTGATCCTATTCCCTTTTGCAGAGATCTCCATTTTTGGAGACTTCAATGTTCACCACCAGCTTTGGCTTTCCTCTCCCTTCACTGACCATTCTGGTGAACTAGTGTAATAACTGCAGGATTGAGACGTAGTAAGAGATGGACTCCAGGGGTAACAATGTATTAAGGAGCGGCTACCCGCTTGCCGGCTGGAGCTGAACTGGCTCCATACAGAGAGAAGCTTCCGAAATCAACTAGTATGAACTAATACATAAACCAATACATGAAGCAGTGAATGACAAGTAGTACTTTGGTAGTAACAATTATAACACTCCTCCCTTTTTTTAAAAAAAACTCAGGTTAGAAACCATAAAATCAAGTTTACAACCAAAATGTTAAAAAAGATACAGAAGATACTAAAACTTATCAATTAGAAAGACTAGAAAAAAAAAATATTCGATACAAGTTATAAGAAACGCTAAAACCCGCAAACACGAGACAAAAAACAAAATAAACATAGTAACTAAAACTAGCAAAAGTAATACAAAACTCCAACAATTAAAATAGTTAACACAAGTGAAGCAAGAGACCTAACATTTTATTTCCAAGCTATCTGCAAACGATCTGGCTTCTGGCGCAGTCTCTCAGAACGGCGCAGTGTTTCCCTCTCCAACGGCTGCTGTTGTGGCGGCAATCCAGGTTCGAACTCTTGACTTGAGGTTAACTCTCGTTCTTGAATTTGATCCGGCGCGTTGCTGTTGTGTGCTCCGGACTGCTTCGAAACTCCTGCCTTTAGGGGCGACACGCTGCCTGCCGGTGCCGAACCATGTTTCTGAATTCCTGCTCCATTTGTGAGGTCCATGGGAGGTGGTATGGCATCATCTGCGTTAACCGTCTCGCCCTCTATGCTTACTCTTCTCCTCACATAGTCGAGATGACGTCGTACAGTCCTCCCATCTAGCAACTGCACCTTGAAAGAAACAGGACCGGATTTTTGGACAATTACGCCTGATAGCCATTTTTTCCCTGGAGAAAAGTTTACTACATAAACTAATTCTCCCACTTTAAATTCCCTATGCCGCGCTTTCTGATCATGGTAGTACTTTTGCATTTCTTGCTTCTTCATAACTCTATCCTGGACATCTGGATGCAGTAAGTCTAAACAAGTTTTTAATTTTCTTCCCACTAAAAGCTCAGCAGGGGAAACTCCTGTGGTAGTCTGAGGTGTTACTCGATACCGTAACAGAAACTTGCTAATTCTGGATTCCAATGAGCCTCCTGTTAATCTTTTAAGAGAATTTTTAAAAATTTGAACTGCCTTTTCCGCCAACCCATTGGATGCTGGATGGTAGGGAGATGTCTTTATGTGAATGATACCATTTTGTTTTAAGAAAGCTTCAAACTCTTCGCTACAAAAATTGGTACCATTATCTGTTACCACCGTGTCAGGTAGTCCTTGTGACCCGAATGTAACTTGCAACTTTTCAATAGTTATAGATGAAGTGGCTGACTGTGTAGCGTGAACATCCATCCATTTGGAATGGGCATCTATGATGACGAGGAACATCTTACCCATAAACGGCCCAGCGTAATCCAAATGTAACCTGGACCAGGGTTTTAGTGGCCACTCCCATGGCTGCAAAGGAGCGTCTGGGGGAAGATTTCTCACTTGTTGGCACTGTGAACATAGTTGTACTGTTGACTCAACATCTTTATCTATATTGGGCCACCACACATGACTACGCGCAATACCTTTCATGCGCGAGACTCCTGGATGCGTTGCATGTAGCTCAGCCAACACATTTTTTCTAGCTATCTGAGGCACCACCACTCTTGATCCCCACAAAATTATTCCATCTTGGACACTTAATTCGTGCCTCCTTCTAAAAAAAGGCTGAAGTGTTTCCTCTGCTATATGTCCAGGCCAACCGTACAGAATGTGATCTCTTACCTTCGAGAGTGTTGAGTCCTTATCCGTCCATTGCCTTAACTCTCTCGACGTGACGGGTGTCTGGTCTAGTCTCTCCAACACGCATACCACATCACCGGGGACTGGAGTCACCTTGGGGAATTCAGGGAGAGGAAGGCGACTCAACCCATCAGCATGTACTATATTTTTCCCTGGTTTGTGGGTGATAGTGTATTCATACGCCGATAGTGTTAGCGCCCAGCGTTGGATACGACTTGATGCCATCACAGGCACTGGGCGAGTTTCATTAAACAGACTTTTAAGTGGCTGATGGTCTGAAATGATCTCAAAATGGCGGCCATACAAGTAATTATGAAATTTCTTAACACCAAATATTATTGCCAAACCTTCTTTCTCTACCTGAGCATACTTGCGTTCAGCTATGCTCAGGGATCGGGATGCGAAAGCAATCGGTTTCTCCTCTCCAGACTCCAAACGGTGTGCAAGGACTGCTCCCAATCCGTATGGTGACGCGTCACAGGTGAGCAGGAGGGGCTTGCTGCTGTCATAATGCACCAACACCTTGGAGCTCGCCAACAGTTGTTTCGATGTGGCAAGGGCACGCTGCTGTTCTGGTCCCCATTGCCATTCCACGTCCCGTTGCAGTAATCTGTACAAGGGAGCAAATACTGTGGAGAGATTAGGAATGTATCTGCCATAATAATTAACAAGCCCCAAATACGCCTTTAGTTCAGTGATGTTGCTTGGTGTGGGTGCCTTTATAACAGCTTGAACCTTGTCCTCGGACGGGTGCAGCCCTTCCGCATTAATTTTATGTCCTAAATATGTTACTTCTGGTGCCTGAAACACACACTTCTTTAACTTCAGTTTCACCCCCGCGTCATCCATACGCCTCAAAACTTCTGTCAGGTTACTCAGATGTTCCCTTTCCGTCTTCCCTGTCACTAATACATCATCCAAGTACACCACCACGTGAGGGATACCTTGCAGTAAGTTCTCCATAACTCTCTGGAATATTCCTGGCGCCGAGGAGACTCCGTATGGTAAGCGATTATATACGAATAACCCCTTATGTGTATTTATCGTTACATATTTTTTTGATTCCTCTTCCAGTGGTAGTTGTGAATAAGCATGTGACAGGTCTAATTTTGAAAAAGTCTTCCCTCCTGACAAATTTGCTAATAAATCCTCAACCTTCGGTATCGGGTAACTGTCCACTCTAGACACGCGGTTCACAGTCATCTTGTAGTCCCCACAAATACGTATGGATTTGTCTCCCTTAACTATCGGGACTATTGGCGCCGCCCACTCTGAGAACTGCACAGGTTCAATTACTCCATCGTTAACTAGCCGTTCCAACTCGTGCTCCACTTTGTCTTTCAAGGCGTAGGGCAACGGGCGAGCTTTGAAAAACTTGGGTTGTGCCTCCTTATCCACATGTAGGGTCGCCTTTGTGTTTCTGATGAGACCCAACTCCTCTTTGAAAACATTACTAAAACTGCGAATGACCTTATCACACTCTGACCGACAACTATAAACTGCAGCCCAGTCTAGCTTAATTTGTTTCAACCAGTTTCTCCCCATCAAACTCGGGCCGTCTCCATCCACTACCACCAACGGCAGAACTTTCGACTGGTTGTTATAATTAACCTCCACATTCACTTCCCCCATCACTTTCAATAAGTCTCCACTGTAGGTGCGTAACACTACGTCGGAATACTCGAGCACCGGCTTGCACGTATCCTTCCAGCTTTCTTCATACACTTTCTGACTTATAATGGACACCGCAGCACCAGTATCCACTTCCATGGGAATAGCCACCTTGTTAACTTCTGGGTGAACAATCACAGGTGGTTCACGAGCCCCCCGCACTGTATACAAGGTGTATTCTTCCCCAGTTGTCTCACCGTCCTCCTCTTCACCCTCAATCTTGTGCATTTTCCTTTCCATGTCTGCTTTATTTCGACACATCCTTGCCAAGTGTCCCACTTTCTTACATTTAAAACAGGTAGCACGTGCAAAATGACAGCTAGGAGCCACATGCGGACCCCCACACCTGTAGCACTGTGGTCGAGGATTCGTTCGCACCCACGGTGTCTCTTGAATTTTTCTTCCTTCCCCGCGCCTCTCCTGAATCTTGTTCACTTGACTGCTGCGGTACTCCCCAGCCTGTTGTAGGTCTTCAGTGTCTTTTGCCGCAGCCTCCATAGCCAGAGCAGTTGCCTCTGCCTTCTTGAAGTCCAAATTCCCATCTGCCAACAACCTTGCTTGTATTTTTCGGTCGTCAATTCCACACACCAGACGATCTCGTAACATGTCAGGTAGTTGGTTTCCGTACGCACAGTGCTCCGCTAATTTCCGAAGGTCAGTAATGTAAGAAGACACAGATTCAGTTGGTTGCTTGAATCGTGAGTTGAATTTGAAGCGCTTCATGATTACTGACGGTTTCGGGCACATGTGATTCTCCAACAGCACTTTGAGGTCACTGTACGACTTGTCGGCTGGCTTCTCTGGTAGGCAGAGTGACCTTATCACTTCGTAGGTTCTTGCTCCACAAACAGCCAATAAAGTAGATTTCTTTTTTTTCTCTTCAATAATGTCGTTGGCTTCAAAAAAATGCTCCAGCCGCTCCACATATTGAGTCCACACCTCGGCATCCTGGTTAAATTCTTCTACTTTGCCAATAAATCCCATCCTCGTCGCCAATGTAATAACTGCAGGATTGAGACGTAGTAAGAGATGGACTCCAGGGGTAACAATGTATTAAGGAGCGGCTACCCGCTTGCCGGCTGGAGCTGAACTGGCTCCATACAGAGAGAAGCTTCCGAAATCAACTAGTATGAACTAATACATAAACCAATACATGAAGCAGTGAATGACAAGTAGTACTTTGGTAGTAACAATTATAACAACTAGCCTTCAACTTTACTATCCTCCACGTCCTAGAGCAAATGGTGCAACACCCTACTCCTATTCCTGACCGTCTTGGAGATACGCCCAACATTCTTGACCTTTTCCTGACCTCTAATCTTTCTGCTTAAGCTGTCACCCTCTCTTCTCAGTTAGACTCCTCCGATCACAATCTCATATCTGTATCCTCTCCTATCGCTCCAATCCCTCCTCAGGATCCCCCTAAGCAAAGGTGCCTCTGGCGTTTTGCCTCTGCTAGTTGGGGTGACCTGAGGAGGTATTTTGATGATTTTCCTTGGAATGACTACTGCTTCCATGTCAGAGACCCGTCTTTGTGTGCTGAGCGCATAACAGAGGTGATAGTATCTGGCATGGAGGCGTACATTATTCACTCTTTTCTCTCGACCTAAACTTTCCAAACCTTGTTCTCGTGCTATATATGATAGAGAGGTGGCCCACAGGAGGTACTTAAGCCTTCCATCACTAGAATCTCACGCACTTTAAATTTCTGCCCAAAACCATGACAAGTTTCGAATTAGCCAAAAACTCCCTCATTAAAAGAAAGTGTCAAAATCTTTCAAGATCTAACTCCCCTCGTGACTTCTGGCATCTAGCCAAAAATATCTCCAATAACTTTGCTTCTTCATCTTTCCTGTATTTCAACCAGATGGCACCACTGCTATCACATCTATTTCTAAAGCTGAACCCTTCCCTCAAACCTTTGCTAAAAACTCTACCATGGACGATTCTGGGCTTGTTCCTCCCTCTCCTCCACCCTCTGACTACTTCATGCAATCTATTAAAATTCTTAACAATGATGTTTTCCATGCCCTCGCTGGCCTAAACGATCGGAAGGATTATGGACCTGATGGGGTCCTATCCTGGTGTTCTCCGAAACTCTGCCTCCGTGCTTACACCTTGCCTAGTCAAACTCTTTCAGCTCTGTCTGGCAACATCTACCTTTTCTTCTTGCTGGATGTTTGCCTACATTCAGCCTGTTCCCTGAAAGGGTAACCGTTCTAATCCCTCAAACTACCTTCCTATTGCTCTAATTTCTTGCCTATCTAAAGTTTTTGAATCTATCCTCAACAGGAAGATTCTTAAACATCTATCACTTCACAACCTTCTATCTGATCGCCACTATGGGTTCCGTCAAGGCCGCTTCTCTGGTGATCTTCTGGCTTTCCTTACTGAGTCTTGGTCATCCTCTTTTAGAGATTTTGGAGAAACTTTTGCTGTTGCCTTGGAAATATGAAAAGCTTTTAAAAGAGTCTGGCACGAAAGCTTTGATTTCCAAACTACCCTCCTACGGCTTCTATCCTTCTCTCTGTAACTTCATCTCAAGTTTCCTTTTTGACCTTTCTATTGCTGCTGTGGTAGACGCTCACTGTTCTTCTCCTAAATCTATTAACAGTGGTGTTCTCCAGGGTTCTGTCCTGTCACCCACTCTCTTCTTATTATTCATTAATGATCTTCTAAACCAAACTTTTTTGTCCTATCCACTCCTGCACTGATGATACCACCCTGCACTTTTCCACGTCTTTTCATAGACGTCCAGGAAGTAGACGTTCAGGAAGACGTTTCATAGACGTTCAGGAAGTAAAAATTTCACGCAGGGAAGCCACAGAACGCTTGACTTTTAATCTTTCTAAAATTTCTGATTGGGCAATGGAAACTTGGTATTGTTCAATCCTTCAAAAACTCAATTCCTTCATCTATCAACTCGACACAACCTTCCAGACAACTACCCCCTCTTCTTCAATGACACTCAATTGTCTCCCTCTTCTACACTGAACATCCTCGGTCTGTCCTTTACTTATAATCTGAACTGGAAACTTCACATCTCATCTCTAGCTAAAACAGCTTCTATGTAGTTAGGTGTTCTGAGACGTCTCCGCCAGTTTTTCTCACCCCCCCTCCCCCCAGCTGCTAACTCTGTACAAGGGCCTTATCCGTCCATGTATGGAGTATGCTTCACATGTCTGGGGGTGTTCCACTCATACCGCTCTTCTAGACAGGGTGGAATCAAAAGCTTTTCAACTCCTCTCCTCTAACTGACTGTCTTCAGCTTCTCTCTCATCGCCGCAGTGTTACATCTCTAGGTGTCTTCTACCGCTATCTTTATGCTAACTGCTCTTCTGATCTTGCTAACTACATGCCTCCCCTCCTCCCGCAGCCTTGCTGCACAAGACTTTCTTCTTTCTCTCACCCTTATTCTGTCCACCTCTCTAATGGCAAAATTAACCAGTATTCTTAGTCATTTGTCCCTTTCTCTGCTAAACTCTGGAACTCCCTGCCTGCTTCTGTATTTCCACCTTCCTATGAGTTGGATTCCTTGAAAAGGGAGGTTTCAAGACACTTATCCTTCAATTTTTTACTATCGCTTTGGACCCTTTTTTGTGACTGGCATCTCAGTGGGCATTTTGTTTTTCATTGGATTTTTGTTACCCTCGGCCAGTGTCCCTCCTACACACACACACAAAAAAAAAAAAAAATATATATATATATATATATATATATATATATATATATATATATATATATATATATATATATATATATATATATATATATATATATATATATATATACATACAGAGAGAGAGAGAGAGAGAGAGAGAGAGAGAGAGAGAGAGAGAGAGAGAGAGAGAGAGTGTAGTAAAATAATGAAAAGAGGTTGTTAGTGAACCGCTAATTACTGTCTTTAGGAAAAAGCTCGTAGATTCTGTAGAGGCACCGTTAATGTTGAGGCAAGCTAATAAAGTATCCGTCTTTTAAAAAGTACATGACGTTTTTAATATCAAACTATAGACCTGTCAGTTAACTTCATTTAGCGATAAAATAATGAAGTCAGTAATAGCGAGGAACATTAGGGAAAATTTCGACAAACTTAACTTGACATATCAGTCACAACATGGCTTCAAGGAGGGGAAGTCTTGCTTTACGAACTTCTTGACTTTTTACATTAAAGTTTACGAGGTGGCAGATAATGGAGATAGTTACGATATCTTATACCTGGATTTTAGTAAAGCGTTTGACAAGGTACCCCATTAGAGGCTCCTGAGAAAGGTTAGGGCGCACGGGATAGATGGAAAGCTATTAGGTTGGATAAGATCGTGGCTAGGTGACTTTGACTGAGAGTTGTAATAAACAGTTCTAAATCAGAATGGGATCAAATAATTAGTAAGGTGGCACAGGGATCAGTTTTGGGGCCACTATTGTTTTTAATATATATTAATGACTTTGATAGTGGATTTAGTAGTGACGTTAGTAAATTTGCGGATGAAACAGAGATAGTTAAATTAATTAGATCAGATTCCGATGTTATCTCTTTGCAGGTAGATTTGGATAGGATGAATGAATGGACAGACAGATGACAAATGCGGTTTAATATTAATAAATGCAAAGTAGTTAGCGTAAGTAGAGGAAACCCACACGGTAGGTACTCAATAAACTACGAAGCTCTATTAGGTTCAGGAAACGATAAAGATTTAAGACTTAGCTTTGATCTCCATCTAAGAAAACAATGCATAGATGCCAGAAATAGGGCAAATCGGGTAACCGGACCATTTTTAGGGGTGTTAAAAGTAAAAGTACTAAAGTTGTATTGAAGTTATATTTGGCGCTGATCAGATCTCATCTAGATTATGCTGTGCATAAATGAGAATGACTAAAAGGATACATGGAATAAAGGGTATTCCTTACGGAACATGACTGAAGCTGTTAAATTTGCATTTCTTAGAGACGTAGGTTAAGAGGGGAGCTGATAGAAGTATTAAAATTTAATAGGTGTTAAAATGTAGTAGGGGGACGTAAGCAAAATTCTTAGGGTCTGTAATCAGAATATAACAAGAAATAGTGGGTTCAAGCTTAAAAAAATTTCTAATGGTTCTTATGTTTCTTAGACTATGCGTACAATATGAAAAAAAAGTTGATGAACATTTTCTTTCTTCAACTCCCTATCGTTCTTGTAATTCTGTTGGTATTGAATTATTAGTCAATGGCTCGGAATCAGCACATTTCGTTATTTTATCGGTATATGACACATAACAAAATAAAAATATGCATGTGTTGAAGAGTGACTATAATGTTAAACTTGCCCGTGTAATAATGGAGTGTAGAAAGGCAAGGAGAGTAATGATTTCCTTTGAACTGGTAATTCAGTCATGTTCTTTATTAGCAGCAATGTCTCCTTAACACCAAGGTAAGCTTAGTTTTCCTAAATATCTTTATGATAGCTTGATATTATCGACTGATGGGAGCGGTGGCTTCACCTTTCATCGAGGTGGAAGCCTGGGGTTGCACCCTTTATTTTTATAGTACGTAACTCTTACACACACACACACACACACACACACACACACACACACACACACACACACACACACACACACACACACACACACACACACACACATACACACACATGTACACATTATTATTATTATTATTACTATCATGGCTGTTGTTGTTGTTTCTGTTATTTTTATTATTATTATTATTATTAGTAGTAGTAGTAGTAGTAGTAGTAGTAGTAGTAGTAGTAGTAGTAGTAGTAGTAGTAGTATCATTATTATTATTATTATTTCAATAGGTAATGAGAGAGAGAGAGAGAGAGAGAGAGAGAGAGAGAGAGAGAGAGAGAGAGAGAGAGAGAGAGAGCATTATGAACCTGCAGCCCGATGTTTGTGATGGATGAATACCTGCTTACTTAGTTTAGTTTAGCCAAACTAAACTCACATGTTTCACACCAACCACACTCCCCAACGTCCGCCCTTTTGAAAGTGGTTTCATTTAGCAGTTAAATTTTAATGCAAAGCAGTCAATAGCAAAATGACAGTTAAAAAATCATTATTAGTGATTATAAGGAAAACAATTGAAAGTCATATTATATATGCAATAAAGCCAATTATTGTTTCTATATTTCTGCAAATTCTTTTGTGAATTGAAGCCACTTATATATCAAAATAAATTTCGAAATGGATGTTTGTTGTAAGTTTCTCTCTCTCTCTCTCTCTCTCTCTCTCTCTCTCTCTCTCTCTCTCTCTCTCTCTCTCTCTCTCTCTCTCTCTCTCTCTCTCTCTCTCTCTCTCTCTCTCTCTCTGCATAATATATATATATATTGTTACCGCCAAGCGGGTGAAAGAATTTGTTTTTTGTGCAAGCGAGTTTGTTAATGAGAAAGGAAATGACCTGGAGGTCAGGACGAGGACCAAGACGAGGCCTTCTCAGCGAATTTCTTGTACGGTCGGTGTTGAGGTACTGTTGGTGAAAGGAGATGAAGGATGCTTGTTATGACAAGCCGTCGCTAATGGATAACGATGAGCAGTGTAGGAACCCAGGCAGTAACTAAGGACGATAGGGACACATTACTGAGGACACTCGTGTAGGGAGGACGTGTGTTGCTGCAGAGGTAGAAGTAGATAGACCTACATAGAACACCTATCAGAAAAGGCGTTCGCGTTACTTAACGAACACCCCAGTACCCAAAACTCTTAAGTTTAACAACTGTCTGTGTAAGAATACGTTATCCTATAAGTAACGTGCAGAATCATACCTGTATTACACAAATTATTTATATAGAATATTGTTTATGATCATTAATGTATGTCTTCAGATTTTGACCGGATTCAATAAACGATTCGTGTCATTGTGTGGGTCTGAAATAACCTTCGTCACCCTGCGGCGATAATATATATATATATATATATATATATATATATATATATATATATATATATATATATATATATATATATATATATATATATATATATATATATATATATATATATATATATATATATATATATATTACTGTCAGACTTTTTACATTCACTTATAACTCTATCAAGAAAGTAGAGCTTAGGTTTTTACTGAAACAAATCATCGCATTGTCTGGCTACAATAAGCCGGACAACGACATTTCTGAGTTGCTATAGAAGAATGGCAATTGTTTACAGATAGACATAGGGATGGGAGGCTCGATTCCTCATCCACGGTAGGATCCTGAGATTTTATCAGCTTCCTTAGGTGTAATCCTGCACACAGTACTTTTGTCAGTCAGTTTCATCGAGGGCACGAATATAAGTTCTGCATACAAGCAAATGAGCAACAAACACGCGTACAGTATTTCTCTAACTAGGAATTTCATCCCCTGGTTAACAGAGCACAGAGGAGAAAGCTCGGTGAATAAGACTTTATTCGCCATTTACCTAAAGTCACGTAATTACATTGTATGACATAATTTTCATAACTGAGTAGCCTTCTTAGTGTAAAGTGAACATCAACACAAAATTACTGGCAGTGGTAGATGTAATTCAAAAGTTCTGCTGTATGGTGACAAGTTCATCTAATATACCACATGCCCTCCTCAGCAAATAAAACTATAATAAAACCTTTGCTCATTACGGTGAACATTAGAGATAATGCGTAGCCAGGTTACTTCGTCCTTGTGTTCTTAAGAGCAAAATTATGCCTCTATTGTATCTCTCAAATAATTGTTGTACAATGCTTCATTATGTTTTGCCATATTATATCAAAATTTCTTCCCCCATCCCATGCTGACTTGCCACTCTAATCTAGTAATGTAGTTTCATAGGTAGCATGTCAAGTCTTGACAAGTCAAGTAAATCAGCTGATGTGAGTGGGTGGGGTGGCTGGGTGGATTGTGGAGTGGAGGGCAGAAGTCAGTTGCCATGGCAACTCCCGCCTGAAATCGCTTCCATTGTTGCCACTCAAACTCACCCGACCTATCATATTATAGTAACAGTCAATGGTGGGATTACGTTGACTCAGAGAGAGAGAGAGAGAGAGAGAGAGAGAGAGAGAGAGAGAGGCGTACCGCTTTTTGAAAATATGATATTGCCATGTAACCACCTTGCATATCATATTAAATTAGCGTGAATTTTGGTTGAATTTTTAGTATCACATATCGTGCAAACACAAGCTTGAACCGAGAAGCTACACTTGCTTAGCACTCACATACACACAAACACAAGTATATATTGGGAAGTTTATCGTATGGCTGGCAAGGAAGTGGCCGTCGTCGGCATTGATTGAACTCATTGATTAATATTTTCGTCTGTTGTCATATTGTTTTGCGAGAGATGAAAAAATAAATAAATAAATAAATAAATAAAAATTCCATAGATTATATAAGTTTTCTTGCATTTTTTTTTTTTTTCGTGGTCGTTCCTAATCAAATTTTGATTGACATAGTGGGAATAATTTGCTAAAACTATCTCTTGTTTAGAAGTTTCTTTTAACTGGGAAAAATCAACAAGGCCGGGTTTGATTTCGACCCGTGCCGCAGACAATAAGGTTAACAGGTAGGTTTTAAATTTTTGTTTTAAATTTATCTATGGCAGTTTCAGAAAGAAAGAGAGAGAGAGAGAGAGAGAGAGAGAGAGAGAGAGAGAGAGAGAGAGAGAGAGAGAGAGAGAGAGAGAGAGAGAGAGATTCAGAGAGAGAGAGAGAGAGAGAGAGAGAGAGAGAGAGAGAGAGAGAGAGAGAGAGTGAGAGAGAGAGAGATATTGAGAGAGAGAGAGAGAGAGAGGAGAGAGAGAGAGAGAGAGAGAGAGAGAGAGAGAGAGAGAGAGAGAGAGAGAGAGAGAAGAAAAAAAATCATCACAAATTAGATTTCACACATTAGTCAAATTAGGAATAAATCTACAGGAAAATGCGTTGCTTGAACAAAGAACTTGCTGAAAAATACGTCCATTGAAAAGTAAATTATGACGTGTTCGGCGAACAGGAATAAATTAAGATGATAATGTTCTATGAACAGGACACTCATTATTATTGAAGGAAGTTTTATAATAAAAAAATAAATAAATAACAGCTAACTTAGGTGACAATAATTAGGCAACATTCTTTAGAAAAAAAAAAAAGGGAAATAGACCTTGCAGATCCATACCACCGTAAGAGTCAGATTCAAGTAACATCTTGTAGAGCTCATAAGATCTAAAAGTAGGTTTAAAAGACAAGTATGAGACAAAATAGCCTCTTTATCACTTTGCTTGCTGGGAAAGATGCTGAAAAAAAAGTCTGGAGAAAAAATCAGTCACATCCAAAGAAAGCAGACCTCAAAGAAGCCCACCAGTTATGAGCATGTCATGTACCTGAGAGGACTTCCCTAGATTGATCATTAAGATTCTGATCTGTAGCCCTATAGACTTGCTCAGCAGTTTTCCTAACTAACACCAGAACACGAAGAAGGCCAACAGATATGCTGTTTCTCTGTTATGGAGAGCCTTTTTACATTCTGCTATAAAAGCATGACTTAATAGTCTTAGAAGGGACTCTTCGAGCAACAATATCCAAAGGTTTGGAAGTAACAGCAGATATACAGCACTTTGCACGATAGATGTCCCACTAAACAATAACAGAGCTCCCAAAACTCCCAAACAATAACAGAGATACTACTGTTAACAAAGTCCCAGTTGACCTTAAATTTTCAGTACATCTTACGTAGCAGTGTAACATTAGGCACAGATAAATGCAATTGAACTGCAATGTTTAAAGGACTATGATTAGAGAAGCCAATGGGATGATTAACACTCATATTAGCAAGACCGGGTATATCAATAAAAAAAATAAATAAATAAAGGCAATAGGGAGTTCTCGGAACTAATCCGCCAGGTGTCGTCGCTACTGCATGTCCCCTAGTGACATGACCTAAAATATTGTTATTGTAAATCCCATGTGCATACAGATGCATAGAACATTAATCATTATACTTTCGAAATTCTGCATCGACTTTTAAATATCTTGTATGGATAATTTTGAGAGAAGTTGGTCAAAACATAAATATTGTTCTTGATTGTGTAGTACTACTGTTAACAATACTTTAAATATGGCATATTACAAGTCTAAAATCTAATGATTTGGACACTAAAAACGATAAAAAAAAATAAGACTACAATATAGTATGACGTAACATACTCAGTAACATCGTAATATATGGATATAGTTATTTTCGTGGTGATCTCAGCATCTCTTTCACGAAGCGAGCGACATGGCAAAGAAACCGAACACCAACACAAACATCTCCCAGGACTGCTCTAGCGTGACGGGAGAGGAATACAGAAAGTCACAGGTTCATGGAGTAGTGACATGGATACTGCAACAGGAATTAATTGACTCTCCATTTACTTGTTTGTTAACTTCAACTAAGGCAGGCCCATCAGATCTTTGCTTTGGTTAGATATATAGTATTACTAGGACACTCGAGTTGCCTATTTTCAATTAAAATTCTTGTTTCCATATAGTAGGAAGTTGATCTCTGTAATTTGAAGCTTTAAATGGCACAGACATGTTCGCTTCATTTTTAATGTCGTCTACATTCATACGCTTCCAATCAATTTTTTTTTTTTTAATCTAGAGATGACCAAATACATTTAAATGCCAATTGACTAGAAAATCAACTTAAATAATTTATTTCATGAATGTAGTTCGATTTTACCTGTGTTACTACATAGAAGGAATTGTGTAAAAAAAGTATATTATATAAGCTCATTGCATCTTTATGTATATAGAATGAGACTAGGCATGTTTGATATTGCTCCTATGCGTGACAAGGAGACATGTCTGGTGCTGCTGCCTGGTGACATTCAACTAATTTACCAAACTCCCCATTGCCTAAACATGAGTAAGAGCTTGCACGAGTTGCTCAGAACCAGATAGGCAAGAGAAATCATGGCCAGGGTGACCATGAGGATCAGTAGGTGATACAGAATTAAGCCAATCGACATAATGAGCATTTAAGTCACACAAAAAAAAAAAAAGAAAGAAAAGAAAAGCGGATTTTCTATCAGTTTCTTGTATCCTGGCCATAGAAAGCAAAAGTCTGTGAAATATGGAGTCATCCAAATAAGGGTTTCTGTAAACTGAATGTGTATATATATATATATATATATATATATATATATATATATATATATATATATATATATATATATATATATATATATATATATATATATATATATATATATATATATATATATATATATATATATATAATGAAATCTAGAACATATTTTGAGTGCCATGACTTCATGTCACTTGCATTCACCTTCCAAATAGTGAGAGCCAACAAAACACATGCCCTGAACCTTAGAAATGTTATTCCTTTCTAATCTGATAGGTTTATTAAACCTACTATATCATGAGGCGGCAGTTACCTATACCTGGCGTTCGACAAGAAACACCACCAAAGGCACCTGATAAAAATTAGGGCGGATGGGATAGATGGGAAGATGTTAGGCTGGATAGAACCATAGCTAGGCGACAGGCGATAGAGGGTTGTAATAAACGGCTTTAATAACGAGTGGGGTCAAGTGATTAGTGTAGTGCCAGAGAGATCAATTTTGGGGTCAATATTATTTTTAATACATATTAACCCTAGATAACTAATCTCGCGTGTGAGACACCTGGGGCTAGTGAAGTCACACTGATCACGTGATGTTCCCTTGTTACAACCGCCCTGTATTTTTCAGTACCTTCAGTGTTTCACAAGCTCAGACAAAGGCGAGTCACGTTTCTCCGCTGCGCGCACCGGGTTTTTTTTTTTTTTTTTTTCCATAAATTACCATTCGGGTGCCTTACACCCGAGTTTACTGCTTCCGTTTTTTTCTTTTTTTTTACAGATCGGATTTCCAACACCCTAGTTTAGTTTGATTAATCTCTGAGAGTAGAGCTAATCCATCTGGAAGTAAAACTACAAAAGAACAAGGAAATCTGCCATTTATTTATTTATTTATTTATTTTTTATGAATATTTTTTCTAAATTTTGTATTTTTTTCATTTTTCATACTTATTAAAAAAAAAATAATTGAAAAATGTAATTAAGGGAAAATATAATAAATGATAGGTCTAGGTATTAATTATACATCGAAAATTAAGTGTGTTAATGTTTACTTTAATAAATCTGTGTATGATTTTTCAATTTTCTAAAATGGGTGTGAGAAACCCGAGTTTAGTGATAGTGTAACTGGGAAACAAGTTTACTGATCTAGGGTTAATGTCCCAGATAGTGGGATTAGCTGTGTATTTGTGAATAACATGATAGACAGGTTAATTAGGTCAAATTTAGATGCCATCGCCTTGCAGGCGGGCATGTATAGAATTAACGAATGGAGAGATAGATGTCAAATGCAATATTAACAAATGCAAAGTAGTTTGCGTAGACAGAAGAAACCCACGCAGTACACAGGTACACAATAAATAACGAAGCTCTGTTAAGTTCAGAGAACGAAAAAGATCTAGGAATTATAGTTAGCTTTGAGGCAGAGAGGCCAGAAGTAAAGCAAATCGGGAATTAGGATCCATTTTTAGGAGTGTTAAAAGTAGAAGTTCAAAAATAATATTAAAGTTATATTTGGCGCTGGTCAGACCTCATCTAGAGATTCTAGACTATGCTGTGCAGTTGTGGTCACCATATTACAGGAAGGATATAAGTCTATTAGAATCAGTAGAAAGAGCAATGACAAAAAGGATACAGGGGATAAAGGGTATTCCATACCTAACGTAACCTAACCTAACTTAAGAGGGGACCTGATAGAGGTTTGTTAGTGGTATAGTCGATATAACAAAGGTGATGTAAGCAAAATTCTCAGAATCAGTAATCAGGATACAACAAGAAATAAAGGATTCAAGCTTGAAAAAGTTAAATTTAAGAAAGTCATAGCTAGCGAGGAATTAGTCCTTAAACTGAGTGGTAGATAAATTGAATAAACTCCGTAATCAGGTTGTTAGTGCTGAGTCATTAGAAAGCTTTGAAAGATAAGTCAAATTTATGGATGGGGATGGAAGGCGGGAATAGGTAGGTATATTTCATACAGGAACTGCCACGTGTAGGCCTGGTGGTTTCTTGCAGCTTCCCTTAATTTCTTATGTTTCTTTTGGCTCACGCTCACAGGAAGGACTGCCCTCTACCTTGCTGCATTGCATGGTCACCAGCAGTGTGTGGCGGTCCTTATGCCTGTCTTCTCTCCCATCCCTGAGCATCTTGAGGCACCCACCCCGGTGCACGCCGCCAGTTTTCATGGCCATGTAGAAGTACTGGAGCAGCTGGCGGATGTGGGCTGGCCCATCACTGGCATGATCAGATATGGCACCCCACTCCACCATGCTGTGGCGGGCGGGAGTATGGCGGCGGTGCAGTGGCTAGTGCAGAGAGGTGCTGACCCTCACGTTCAAGATGTGGATGGAGACACCGCGCTGGACTGGGCTGTGACTTATGGCCGCCACGAAGTGGAAACTTGGTTGGCCAAGAATGGCGGTGAGATGGTGAGGGACGAGAGTCACCGTGTGATAGACGTGGTAAGGCTGTAGTCACATGAGGTGTGTTGCCTCCCTCCTCCCTCCAGGCTAAGCTGAGGAGGCGTCCTGCCCTGCTTATTGGTGTGTGGAGAAAAGAAGGGGAGGGGAGAAAGGAGAAGAGCCGAGCCAAATGTCGCTTTCATCACCACCACAATCATCACTCTTAAGATCCATCCTTCTTGTCGTTCCTGGCTATTTGATTTTATTATTACTATTATCATTGTTATTATTATCATCATCGTCATGCTCAGTTTCGGCAATATAGGAAAACTTCTGACTTCTTGCCTTCCCCCACCCCACCTTTTTAATAAGAAAAAAAAAATTCGATCATGAAAATTTATTATCATTATCATCATTATCATCATCATCATCATTACCACTAGGCACGTAAGCATTAGCTGCAAATTATTAAATATTAAATACTAATACCAGTTATAATAACTCTCTCTCTCTCTCTCTCTCTCTCTCTCTCTCTCTCTCTCTCTCTCTCTCTCTCTCTCTCTCTCTCTCTCTCTCTCTCTCTCTCTCTCTCTCTCTCTCTCTCTCTCAGGGCGGATTGATGACACATCATAAGAAAACTAAAATGCCTCTTCTACCAAACATAATGAGTGCCATTCTTGTAGTTTTCATGAAGGTGTTGTTGATGGTGGTGGTGGTGGTGGTGTTAGTGGTAATGGTATAGTGGTGATGATTGTTGGTAGTGGTAATGGTACAATATTGGTTATTGTTACGATGGTTGTGGTGATAGTAGTCATGGTGGTGGTGGTGGTTGAGGTGCTAACGGTACAGTGGTTGTGATGAGTACGATGGTTCTGGTGATGGTGGTAGTAATGTTACATTTAGAGGTGGTGATGTGTTATGATCGTTATGGTGATAATGATGGCGGTGGTGGTAGTGATGGTGGTAATATTGTGGTGATAATCGTTATTGTCGTTTTGGTAGTAGTGGTGATGGTGGTAGTACTGGTATAGTGGTGGCAATTGTTATGAAGGTTGTGATGATGTTGGTGGTGGTGGTGATAATGATATAAATGTAATGGAAATTACATGTATGGCCATCTATAATGTTTGAAACTCATCACAGAGAGAATGGCGGAGAATCCATGAAGATAACCACAATGAAGTCTTGTCTTGGTTGGTGGCGGGCAACGAGGCAGACATAGCCCGCATCCCTGAGTACAGTGACGGTCACGTGCTGAGCATGGAAGGCCTAACGCCCCTCCACGCTGCGGCGCTATTCGGGGCTTCCAGTGGTGTAGTGGAGGCGCTGCTGCAACGCGGCGTAAACCCTCATGTGATCACCCCTGACAACATGACCCCAGCTGACCTGGCACGGCAGCGAGGCCACATCGCAGTGATTAAGGGGCTACAGTGGCACCATTGTGAACAGGTGTGTGTGTGTGTGTGTGTGTGTGTGTGTGTGTGTGTGTGTGTGTGTGTGTGTGTGTGTGTGTCACTAAATAAAGATAAAAGGAAGTCCAAAATTCAGGTGTATCATATCGTTGTGGCAATAGATAAAAGGTAAGGTCCAGGACGGAGTTGAGAGAGATAAGGCAGGGTGAGGGAGGTGACGTAAGGTGTGACGGTGAAGCGCAGGAGAAGAAAAGGGTACGGAAATGTCAGAGGATACGATACGATATGTTTGAGTATGTTGGAGGGTCAGGTCATGGTGAGATGGGCACGATGTAGTTGAGGAGAGTGGAAGATGGACTGGTGAGGATGGAAGGGGCCGAGATGAGAAGATTAGGAGAAGTGAATGTAGATGAGTTTTATAAATATTTCGTTGATAGATTACATACAGGACAGTTAGCAACATCCCTTATAGAACAATAAGATCACAGAAACATTATCCTAAATGGATGACTAATACGTTAAAATACTACATAAGACAGAAGAGAAGTATATATAAGACATTAAAGGCAGGGGAAGATGTTTTAAGGCCAAAATATAATGAATTTGTTAAAACAGTCAGGAGGCTAAGGAGAAAAGCTAAAAACAATTATGAATTAAAGGTAGCCAGCCAGGCGAAGACGGACCCCAAGGGATTTTATCAGGTGTATAAGACGAAGAGAAGAGAAATAATAGGCCCATTAAAGGCAGCAAATGGAGAGCTGGTTAGTTCTGGGGAGGAGATTAGTAAAATTCTGAATGAATATTTTTTAACTGTCCTCACCCAGGAATACATGCAAGAAATGCCGAGTAGTGAGCAGATGTTTAGAGAAGAGAATGAGAAGCTCATAGATATTACCATTACTAAGAAGATAGTGGAGCATGAGATAGATAGCCTGACAAATTTCAGGACACCAGAACCAAATGAAATATATCCCAGAGTACTTAAGGAATGCAAAGAGGCAAAGAGGTTATTAGTGAACCGTTAGTTTCTGTCTTTAGGAAATCACTTGAGCCAGGTGAGATACCGATAATGTGGAGGCAGGCTAATGAAGTACTCATTTTTTAAAAAGGTGATAAAATTTTAACGTCTAATTATAGATCTGTCAGCTTAACTTCTACTGTAGATAAAATAATGGAGTCAATAATAGCGAAGAACATTAGGGAGCATTTAGACAAACATAACCTGATAAATCAGTCACAACACAGCTTCACGAAGGTGGTCTTGCCTGACTTTTTAAGTTTTTACTGTAAGGTTTACGAGGCGGCAGATAATGGTGATAGTTATGACATCCTGTATCTGGACTTTAGTAAAGCATTTGACAAGGTACCCCATCAGAGGCTACTGAGAAACGTTAGGGCGCACGGGATAGCTAGGAAGGTGTTAGACTGGATAAGGTCGTGGCTAAGCGACAGGCGACAGAGTTGTAACAAACGGCTCTAAATCCGAGTGGGGTCCAATAATTAGTGGGGTGCCACAGGGTATTAGGGCCCATTGTTGTTTGTAATGCATATATCAATGACGTGGATAGTAGAATCAGTAGTGATGTTAGTAAATGTCCGGATGACACGAAGATAGGTAGATTAATTAGGTCAGAATCGGATGCCATCTCCTTGCTGGCAGATTTGGATGCAAAAGGAATACAAAGGAATACAAAGGAAAGCCAAACAGCAACAGACGTTTTGGTCCTTGCAAGGCTGTTTGGTAACTACTTCAAACTAGCTACAGCACACCAGAAGGCTCCTCCCCACCCACCACTCCTTCCAGCTTGCGCTGATACAGAAATATTTGGGAAAAGTAACATGCAGTATGGAAAAACTGACAAGGAATTTTCATAGGAAAGGATGAAAGGAAGTGCTACTATTCACCCTACGATGAACTCTATACGCCTATCTGAAAATGAACACAATTTACAATAAAACTGGAGTCTGTGAAATGAAAGAGTTTATTAGTGATTTTAGTAATTATTCGAAAAAGAATAGAGCTTATTACGAATTAGCTTTTTGATATTTGTTTATTTTATTTTTCAGTGATTCAGTAGAATTCCTGTTTACAGTTTCTGCAGGAGGTTTATTCCATATATTTACTGTACGATTAAAGAAAAAAAAGCCTGGCCTCGAGGGATTTAAAACATTTGGGTTTTTGGAGGAGGAGGCAGTAGGCACCTGCCGAAACGATAATTACTCCAAATGAGGTCTAAAGCACTGTTCAGTGGGTGCTGTGAACTTTTCATTAAAGCCAGCTGTGACCTCACTGAACGTTTCCCTTTGTGTCTCACAACTCAAGGGGTCAGTCACAGCCTGCCCTCTAAAGACAACTCTCTTCCACCACACAAAACTACAAGCACCTAATAACACACACACCCTTTACTCAAAATTTCAAAATTATCATGGCGACTCCTACACCAGCCTCGAAGTCCCCATCTGGGGAGGGGACCATAAATGTTCCCAGGTCGGACCGCCCTATTGTCGACGACCCTAAGTGTCTTGACACCCCCCACAACTTTTTCTTCATTAACTTCTGCAACATTCGCGATCTAAGATCTAATTTTCAATCTTTAGAACACCACCTCTCCTCTTCTAAACCTCATCTTCTTTTCCTTACTGAAACTCAGGTGTCTGAGGCAATTGACAGTAGCCCCTTTTCTGTTTCCTCCTACTTTCTCTCTCCTCATTTTCGATCCAGAGCTGGATGTTGCGTCTATCTGCGCAATGACTTAACCTGCTCTCGTGCCCACGCTCTTGAATCTTCCGAGTCTTCCACCATCTGGCTACGACTACAGAGTTACTCTCAAAACTAAATTTATTTGTGCTGTATACCTCTCACCTAACTCCTCTAGCTATAAGAAATTTTTTGCCCACTTAACTTCCAAAGTGGAGGACATTCTGACCCACTTCCCTTTTACAGAGATCTCCATTCTTGGAGACTTCAATGTTCACCACCAGCTTTGGCTTTCCTCTCCCTTCACTGACCATCTTGGTGAACTAGCCTTTAACTTTGCTATCCTCCACGACCTAGAGCAATTGGTGCAACACCCTACTCGTATTCTTGACTATCTTGGAGATACGCCTAACATTCTTGACCTTTTCCTGACCTCTAATCCTTCTGCTTATGCTGTCGCCCTCTCTTCTCCGTTGGGCTCCTCCGATCACAATATCATATCTGTATCTTCTGCTATCGCTCCAATCCCTCCTCAGGATCCCCTTAAGCAAAGGTGCCTCTGGCATTTTGCCTATGCTAGTTGGGGGGACCTGAGGAGGTATTTTGCTGGAATGACTACTGCTTCCGTGTCAGGGACCCGTCTTTGTATGCTGAGCGCACAACAGAGGTGATAATGTCTGGCATTGGGGCGTACATTCCTCACTCTTTTTCTCTACCTAAACCTTCCAAACCTTGGTTCAACACAGCTTGTTATCCTGCTATACATGATAGAGAGGTGGCCACAAAAGGTACTTAAGCCTTCCATCATTAGAATCTCATGCACTTTAAAATTCTGCCCGGAACAATGCCAAAAACTCCTTCGTTAACAGAAAGTGTCAAAATCTATCAAGATCTAACTTCTCTCGTGACTTCTGGCATCTAGCCAAAAATATCTCCAATAACTTTGCTTCTTCCTCTTTCTCTTCTTTATTTCAACCAGATTGCACCAATGCTATTACATCTATTTCTAAAGCTGAACTCTTCACTCAAACCTTTGCAAAAACTCTACCTTGGACGATTCTGGGCTTGTTCCTCCCTCTCCTCCATCCTCTGACTGCTTCATGTTACCTATTAAAATTCTTCGCAAAGATGTTTCCCATGCCCTCATTGGCCTAAACCCTTGGAATGTTTATGGACCTGATGGGGTCCCTCCTAATGTTCTCCGAAACTGTGCCTCCGTGCTTGCACCTTGCCTAGTGAAAGTCCTTCAGCTCTGTCTGTCAACATCTACCTTTCCTTCTTGCTGGAAGTTTGCCTACATTCAGCCTGTTCCTGAAAAGGGTGACCGTTCTAATCCCTGAAACTACTGTCCTATTGCTTTAATTTCCTGCCTATCTAAAGTTTTTGAATCTATCCTCAACAGTAAGATTCTTAAACATCTATCACTTCACAACCTTCTATCTGATCACCAGTATGGGTTCCGTCAAGGTCGCTTTACTGGTGATCTTCTGGCTTTCCTTACTGAGTCTTGGTCACCCTCTTTTAGAGATTTTTATGAAACGTTTGCTGTTGCCTTGGACATATCAAAAGCTTTTGATAGAGTCTGGCACAAAGCTTTAATTTCCAAACTATCCTTCTATCCTTCTCTCTGTAACTTCATCTTAAGTTTCCTTTCTGACCGTTCTATTGCTGCTGTGAGAGACGGTCACTTTCTTTTCCTAAATCTCTTCTAAATATTCATTAGTGATCTTCTAAACCAAACTTCTTGTCCTACACACTCCTACGCTGATGATACCACCCTGCACTTTTCCACGTCTTTTCATAGACGTCCAACCCTTAAGGAAGTAAACATTTCACGCAGGGAAGCCACAGAACGCTTGACTTCTGATCTTTCTAAAATTTTTGATTGGGGCAGAGCAAACCTGGTATTGTTCAATGCCTCAAGAGCTCAATTCCTCCATCTATCAACTTGACACAACCTTCCAGACAACTATCCCCTCTTTTTCATTGACACTCAACTGTCCCCCTCTTCTACAATGAACATCCTCGGTCTGTCCTTTACTTATAATCTGAACTGGAAACTTCACTTCTCATCTCTAGCTAAAACAGCTTCTTAGGCGTTCTGAGACATCTCCGCCAGTTTTTCTCTTCCCCCCAGCTGCTAACTCTGTACAAGGGCCTTATCCGTCCATGTATGGAGGGTGTTCACATGTCTGGGGGTGTTCCACTCATACTTCTAGACAGAGTGGAATCAAAAGCTTTTCGTCTCATCAACTCCTCTCCTCTAACTGACTGTCTTCAGCCTCTCTCTCATCGAGGCAATGTTGCATCTGTAGCTGTCTTCTACCGTTATATTCATGCTGCTCTTCTGATCTTGCTAACTGCATGCCTCCCCTCTTCCCGCAGCCTTGCTGCACAAGACTTCCTTCTTTCTCTCACCCCTATTCTGTCCACCTCTCTAACGCAAGAGTGAACCAGTATTCTCAATCATTCATCCCTTTCTCTGGTAAACTCTGGAACTCCCTGCCTGCTTCTGTATTTCCACCTTCTTATGACTTGAATTCCTTCAAGAGGGAGGTTTCAAGACTCTTATCCTTCAGTTTGTGACTACCGCTTTGGACCCTTTTATGGGACTGGCATTTCAGTGAGCATTTTTTTTTTTTTTTTTTTTTTTTGCCCTTGGCCAGTGTTCCTCCAACATAAAAAAAAATTAAAAAAATAAATAAAAGGTGGATGGGTCATCAATTCTCACTCTTCTACTTATCTTCATATTTTCTCCCTCTTTTTTTTTCCCCTCTTCTCTCAAGACTCTTCTTCCCAATCTTCATTCTTTCCTTTAAAAAAAAAAAAATGACATTCACTTTCAAAACTTTCAGAGCTATACAGATTATCAAAACTCCCTGAAAAAAATGAAAACACACTTAGCCAAGGCATTAGTTATTCAGTTTATTCAGTATCCTCCCATTACCACTCACTGCATAAGCAAAAAGCAAATATGTTTCCTTCAAACAGTTCAGAATAAGGCATTACGTTTTGCCACTAATCAAAAGAAATCCATTCACCATGACTATAGAAGAAATGCACATACATACAAAAAGCAAACCAAAAACACATATCTTCACGAACAAGCATCAAAGATTTAGCAGACAACAGAAGACATGAATCATCACATGTACATCAAACTCAGAGATCAAAGAGTGCATATATATATATATATATATATATATATATATATATATATATATATATATATATATATATATATATATATATATATATATATATATATATATATATATATATATATATATATATATATATATATATATATATATATATATATATATATATATATATATATATATATATATATATAAAACCAAAATTTACCGAGCATCCTTTCCTCAATTACACAAATACAAGAACCATCATACCATTAAATCTCAAAATAGCCAACAAACATTCCAAACTTACCGAGAGGCAGCGGTGGGAGGAGTTTCTGTGGCTGATTTCAGGTGACGCGGGGTGCAGTGCGGCACCTATTTAGTCCTAAGACCATATTGTTAGGCACCGTTCCCGATTCAGACCGCCACAGTTCCAAGGTAGAGATGGAACCCACAGACTGGAAGGTGCCAGGCCTGATGGCGGGCGTAGGGAGTGATTCTCTTGCGCCCCACCGACGGCTTTCTCCTGTTAGCTTGGTCTGCTCTAACATACGGTAACTGTTTTTTCTCCGTTACACCTTGCTGCTTGCACATCCCAGTAATGTAAATAAACACAATAAAACAAAATAATTACAATAATTAATGACTGTTTGGTTGCAGCAAATGCACCTAAATCTTCCTAATAAAAAAATAAATAAATAAAATAAAATAAATAAATAATAATAATAATAATAATAATAATAATAATAATAATAATAATAATAATAATAATAATAATAATAATAATAACAACAACAATAACAATAATAATAATAACAATAATAATAATAATAAAACAAGTAGTCTTGTTGTAGAAAAATGGTGATAGATTAGCTGGGTCGTACTTGTAAAAAAAAAATAAAATAAAATAAAATAAAATAATATATATATATATATATATATATATATATATATATATATATATATATATATATATATATATATATATATATATATATATATATATATATATATATATATATATATATATCATAAATAAAAACAGCAAGGTAGTCTACCCACCAGCTTTTGTTTCCTATTGTCCTTCACTTTTCTTATCCTTCTAAGTCTTCTTAGCTCTTTCACTGTCAAACACTGTCTAACACTGTCTAACACCTTCACCACCCTTTCTAACACACAAACAAACAAAACAAACTGCCGTCCATTCTGGTTCTGGTGTGGGTTCACTCGAGGTCTACCCAGAACTAGGGATCAGCACATGCGTGAACAGCATGCCAGATGTACGGTTTGATGCCGTCACGAGGTGAGCATCTCCCTGCTGCTCTGAGAATGAATTTGGTAGATGGTATATTCAGCTCATGGTGTCCTGGGACGGCTTGAATACTCATATACTTTATTTTCGTGTTTAATACTATTGTTTTTACATTTTATGTTATCTTCGTTGTCTCATTAAAGTCTTCTTTTGGTTTCCAGTGGACCACAGTCGATAAGGGACGAATTCTCTTGTAAACATTATACATGACGAAAGCGCAGAGGTGATGGTTTTTACGAGCGAATTCGTTCCTTATAAGGTGTGGGCTACTGGAAACCAAAGGAAGACTTTATTGAGGCAACGAATATCACATCAAATGTTACACCTAACAATTCTGTGACGTGATACCAGTGGAACACTCCGTAGGTACAAAAATGTTTGAAAATGGTATGGAAAATATGTATTAAATGTGTAGTTGTGAACAACGACGCGTTTTATCGTTTAAGTGGCATCTGTGAGTTGCGTATCAGTTGCATATCAGTGGACGGAGAAACATTGCACCGTTACCTGTCAATATATGATACAAAGATACGCAAAGGGTTCGATCCGCCATTTCCCATTACATCTAAGGAATGACACACCGTTGCACGTTAAGTCTTGTCCAGTTAAGCTAAGTGTACGTCCAGTTGCACGTTAAGTCTTGTCCGAAATGTAGTGTCTTATTATTATCTTTATTTATTTTTTTTTCAATTGAATACAATAGAAAAAAGATAGTAGATGCATCCTAGTAAATTTTATATAGAGTTCACTCACATAATGGCATTCAAGTCAGCCAACATACTTTATCCACTGTACACCTCCTTACTTCCATAGTCTTGAAACCCACTAACACCATGACTCCTCCTTTTAATGACTAAATTATAATGAATAAAGCCGAAACAAACTGCACATATGAACTCATTACTGCAGCTAAAAAGAAACTGAATGACACTGTTGCACCATGCAACGATGATACGGAATAAGTGTATACGAACATAGACTTAGAAGATAGACGTGTGTGGTACTGGCCCGACTTCTCTGAATCCTTTCTTCCCCAATCCCACCTGTCACGCTCTCGACCAAGGCGCTACTGCCTCAGACACACAAGCACCCACTCACCCACCCACCCAAACACTGGCTATTTTCTTGACATCTCTTTTGGGATTGGCATCTCGGTGGGATTTATTTTCTTCTTTTCTTTTCGTTTCACTTGGCCAGCGATCCTCTTATATATATATATATATATATATATATATATATATATATATATATATATATATATATATATATATATATATATATATATATATATATATATATATATATATATATATATATATATATATATATATATATATATATATATATATATATATATATATATATATTTTTTTTTTTTTTTTTTTTTTTTTTTTTTTTTTTTTTTTTAAAGGTAGGAGGGACACAGGCTAAAGGCAACAAAAATCCAATAACAAAACAAAATCCCACTGAGATGCCAGTCCCAAAAAAGGGCCCAAAGCGATAGTAAAATTTTGAAGGATAAGTGTACTTTTTTTTTTTTTTTTTATGTAGGAAGGATATATACTGGCCAAGGGCAACAAAAATCTAAAAAAAAAAAAAATGCCCCCTGAAATGCCAGTCCCATAAAAGGGTCAAGGCAGTGGTCAAAAATTGGTGGATAAGTGTCTTGAAACCTCCCTCTTGAAGGAATTCAAGTCATAGGAAGGTGGAAATACATAAGCAGGCAGGGAGTTCCAGAGTTTACCAGAAAAAGGGATGAATGATTGAGAATACTGGTTAACTCTTGCGTTAGAGAGGAGGACAGAATAGGGATGAGAGAAAGAAGAAAGTTTTGTGCAGCGAGGCCGCGGAAGGAAGGGAGGCTTGCAGTTAGCAAGATCAGAAGAGCAGTTAGCATGAAAATAGCGGTAGAAGACAGCTAGATATGCAACATTGCGGCGGTGAGAGAGAGGCTGAAGACAGTCAGTTAGAGGAGAGGAGTTGATGAGACGAAAAGCTTTTCATTCCACCCTGTCTAGAAGAGCAGTATGAGTGGAACCCCCCCAGACATGTGAAGCATACTCCATACATGGACGGATAAGGCCCTTGTACAGAGTTAGCAGCTGGGGGGGTGAGAAAAACTGGCGGAGACGTCTCAGAACACCTAACTTCATAGAAGCTGTTTTAGCTAGAGATGAGATGTGAAGTTTCCGGTTCAGATTATAAGTAAAGGACAGACCGAGGATGTTCAGTGTAGAAGAGGGGGACAGTTGAGTGTCATTGAAGAAGAGGGGATAGTTGTCTGGAAGGTTGTGTCGAGTTGATAGATGGAGGAATTGAGTTTTTGAGGCATTGAACAATACCAAGTTTGCTCTGCCCCAATCAGAAATTTTAGAAAGATCAGAAGTCAGGCGTTCTGTGGCTTCCCTGCGTGATATGTTTATCTCCTGAAGGGTTGGACGTATATGAAAAGACGTGGAAAAGTGCAGGGTGGTATCATCAGCGTAGGAGTGGATAGGACAAGAAGTTTGGTTTAGGAGATCATTAATGAATAAGAAGAAGAGAGTGGGTGACAGGACAGAACCCCGAGGAACACCACTGTTAATAGATTTAGGAGATGAACAGTGACCGTCTACCACAGCAGCAATAGAACGGTCAGAAAGGAAACTTGAGATGAAGTTACAGAGAGAAGGATAGAAACCGTAGGAGGGTAGTTTGGAAATCAAAGCTTTGTGCCAGACTCTATGAAAGGCTTTTCATATGTCCAAGGCAACAGCAAAAGTTTCACCAATATATCTAAAAGAGGATGACCAAGACTCAGTAAGGAAAGCCAGAAGATCACCAGTAGAGTGGCCTTGACGGAACCCAAACTGGCGATCAGATAGAAGGTTGTGAAGTGATAGATGTTTAAGAATCTTCCTGTTGAGGATAGATTCAAAAACTTTAGATAAGCAGGAAATTAAAGCAATAGGAAGGTAGTTTGAGGGATTAGAGCGGTCACCCTTTTTAGGATCAGGTTGAATGTAGGCAAACTTCCAGCAAGAAGGAAAGGTAGATGTTGACAGACAGAGCTGAAAGAGTTTGACTAGGCAAGGTGCAAGCACGGAGGCACAGTTTCGGAGAACAATAGGAGGGACCCCATCAGGTCCATAAGCCTTCCGAGGTTTCAGGCCAGCGAGGGCATGGAAAATATGATTGCGAAGAATTTTAATAGGTGGCATGAAGTAGTCAGAGGGTGGAGGAGAGGGAGGAACAAGCCCAGAATCGTCCAAGGTAGAGTTTTTAGCAAAGATTTGAGCAAAGAGTTCAGCTTTAGAAATAGATGTGATAGGAGTAGTGCCATCTGGTTGAAGTAGAGGAGGGAAAGAAGAAGAAGCAAAGTTATTGGAGATATTTTTGGCTAGATGCCAGAAATCACAAGAGGAGTTAGATCTTGAAAGGTATTGACATTTTCTGTTAATGAAGGAGTTTTTGGCTAGTTGGAGAACAGACTTGGCATGGTTCCGGGCAGAAGTATAAAGTGCATGAGATTCTGGTGATGGAAGGCTTAGGTACCTTTTGTGGGCCACCTCTCTATCATGTATAGCACGAGAACAAGCTGTGTTAAACCAAGGTTTAGAAGGTTTAGGACGAGAAAAAGAGTGAGGAATGTATGCCTCCATGCCAGACACTATCACCTCTGTTATGCGCTCAGCACACAAAGACGGGTCTCTGACATGGAAGCACTCGGAGAGTGGGTGACAGGACAGAACCGTGAGGAACACCACTGTTAATATTTAGGAGAACAGTGACCGTCTACCACAGAAGCAATAGAACGGTCTCTATCAATTTTTTTTTTTTTTTAAATCCAAGGCAACAGTAAAAGTTTCACCAAAATCTCTAGAAGAGGATAACCAAGACTCAGCAAGGAAAGCCAGAAGATCACCAGTATAGCAGCCTTGACGGAACCCATACTGGTGATCAGATAGAAGGTTGTGAAGTGATAGATGTTTAAGAATCTTCCTGTTGAGGATAGATTCAAAAACTTTAGATAGGCAGGAAATTAAAGCAATAGGACGGTAGTTTGAGGAATTAGAACGGTCACCCTTTTCAGGAACAGGCTGAATGGAGGCAAATTTTCAGCAAGAAGGAAAGGTAGATATTGACAGACAGAGTTGAAAGAGTTTGACTATGCAAGGTGTAAGCACGAAGGCACAGTTTTGGAGAACAATAGGAGGGACCCCATCAGGTCCATAAGCCTTCCGAGGGTTTAGGCCAGCGAGGGCATGGAATACATCATTACGAAAAATTTTAATAGATAGCATAAAGTAGCCAGAAGTTGGAGGAAAGGGACGAACAAGCTCAGAATCGTCCAAGGTAGAGTTTTTTGCAAAGATTTGAGCGAAGAGTTCAGCTTTAGAAAGAGATGTGATAGCAGTAGTGCCATCTGGTTGAAATAAAGAAGGAAAAGAAGAAGTATAGTAATTGGAAATGTTTTCGGGTAGATACCAGAAGTAACAAGAGTAGTTAGATCTTGAAAGATTTTGACACTTTCTATTAATGAAGGAGTTTTTGGCTAGTTGGAGAATAGACTTGGCATGGTTCCGGGCAGAAATATAAAGTGCAAGAGATTCTTGTGGACCACCACTCTATCATGTATAGTACAAGAACAAGGTGTGTTAAATCAAGATTTGGAAGGTTTAGATCGACAAAAAGAGTGAGGAATGTACACTTCCATGCCAGACACTATCACCTCTTTTATGCGCTCAGAACTCAAAGATGGGTCTCTGACACAGAAGCAGTAGTCATTCCAAGGAAAATCAGCAAAATATCTCCTCAGGTCACCCCAACTAGCAGAGGCAAAACGTCAGAGGCACCTTCGCTTAAGGGAATCTTGAGGAGGGATTGAAGCGATAGGACAAGATACACATATGAGATCGTGGTCGGAGGAGCCCAACGGAAAAGAGAGGGTGACAGCATAAGCAGAAGGATTAGAACTCAGAAAAAGATGAAGAATGTTGAGCGTATCTCCAAGATGTTCAGGAATATGAGTAGGGTGTTGCACCATTTGCTCCAGGTCGTGGAGGATAGCAAAGTTGAAGGCTAGTTCACCAAGACGGTCAGTGAATGGAGAGGAAAATCAAAGCTGGTGGTGAACATTGAAGTCTCCAGGAATGGAGATCTCCGCTAAAGGGTAGAGAGTCAGAATGTGCTTCACTTTGGAAGTTAAGTAGTCAAATAATTTCTTATAGTCAGAGGAGTTAGGTGAGAGGTATACAGCACTGATAAATTTAGTATGAGAGTGACTCTGTAGTCGTAGCCAGATGGAAAAGGTTCAGGGGGGTGTCAAGACACTTAGGATCGTTATCAGAAGAGCAGTCCGACCTGGGGACATTTGTGATCCCCTCCCCAGATGGGACCTCCGAGGCTGGTGTAGGAGTCACCATGATAATTTTGGATTTTTGAGTGAAGGGTGTGTGTGTGTGTGTGTGTAATTAGGTGCTTGTAGTTTTATATGGAGGAAGAGGGTTGTCTTTAGAAGGCAGGCCGTGACTGCCCCTTGTGTTGTGAGACACAAAGGGAAACGTTCAGTGAAGTCACAGCTTGGTTTAATGATAAGTTCACAGCATCCCTTGATACAGTGTTTTAGATCTCAATGGAAGCAATTTTCGTTTCAGCAGTTGCTTGTATATATATATATATATATATATATATATATATATATATATATATATATATATATATATATATATATATATATATATATATATATATATATATATATATGTAAGATTCCATACACACACTGAAACACATCGCTAGAGCTACCAGTGAATACCGCTCTCGCTGACAAGCAAAACTTCATGAGAACTGTGACAACAGTATCATATTATTGTATTATACTATATATCTGTCCCTGCAATATTATTAGCACCCTTTCCCTTCGGCAGGATGATACGCCCCCAGAGCACCTGCACGAGGAGCTGCTCACAACAATCAGTCGTGGGGACGACGTGCAAGCGGTGTCCAGCCTCCTGTGTAAGGGCGCCCCTATGGAGCCCCTGGGTGGTCGCTCCGCCCTCAGACTGGCAGTCACCAATGACCGTGCCCGCACCGTCAGCCTGCTGCTGGCGAGGGGAGCATCATTGTCTGCTAGCCTGCTGCAGGAGGCTTGGCAGAGTCCCAGTGTAACCACTACGGTGCTGGCCACCCTCACTACCGTGAGTACTCTCCCTTGCCTCTATCCTAACACTGCTACGGTGTAGAGATGAGAAGGAACATCTGCACTACGTTCGTCTTAGCTGTAGTTTCTTTGTTTTTTCTTCCGACATTAGAGAACATTAAACAGAATATAATAATTTCACGTAAGGTTATTCTATTTTTGAATATTGAGTAATCAAGTAGATCTCAGAATTCAATATCTTCAATTTTTTTTTTTTTTTTCAGTAAAAGCCTAAACCTAATATTCTGGAATAATCTGGAAAAATGTATTTTTTTGTATTCTTGGAGGAGCTACGTAAAACCTGTGTCCTAGGTGCACTGGAGGAGGCAGCCTGCTGAGAATATAGGTTAAATCTTGCATTAGAGAGGTGGACAGAATAGGGTAAGAGAAAGAAGAAAGTTTTGTGCAGCGAGGCCGCGGGAGGAAGGGAGGCATGCAGTTAGCAAGATCAGAAGAGTAGTTAGCATGAAAAAAGTGGTAGAAGATAGCAAGATCCAACATTGCGGTGAAGTAAGCTGAAAGTAGTTAGTTAGAGGCAAGTAGTTGATGAGAGGAAAAGCTTTTAATTCCACTCTGTCTAAAAGAGTGATATAAACGAAACGGAAGCATACTCCTTACATGAACGGTTAAGGTCTCTGTACAGAGTTGAAAATTGGTGGAGTAAAAAAAATAAATTAAAAATAAATAAATAAATAAACTGGCGGAGACGACTTTGAACGCATAACTTAATAGAAGTTGTTTTAACTAGAAATGACATGTCGAGTTTCCAGTTTCGATTGTAAAAGGACAGACCAAAAATGTTCGTTGTAGAAGAGGGGAACAATTAAATGTCATTGAAGAAGAGGGGCAAGTTATATGGAAGGTTGTGTCAAGTTTATAGATATAGGAATTGAAGTTCTGAGGCATTAAAAAAAAAAAAAGTTTGCCTTGACGATACCATAAAGACAAGGACAAGAAGTTCAGCTTAGATCATTAATGAATAATAGAAAGAGAGTTGGTGACAGGAAAGAGCCCTGAAGAACACCACTGTTAATTGACTTATGAGAAGAACAGTGACCTTCTACCACGACAGCAATAGAATGGTCAGAAAGGAAATATGAGATGCAATTACAGAGAAAAAGATACAAGCCACAAGAAAATAGTTTGGAAATCAAAGCTTTGTGCCAGACTTTAGCAAAAACTTTTGATATGTCTAAGGCAATAGCGAAAGTTTCAACACAATCCCTAAAAGAGGATGACCAAGACTCAGTAAGGAGAGCCAGATCACCAGTAAAGCGGCCTCGTCGTAACCAGTACTAACAAAAAGATATATAAGATAGGAATTTTCCTGTTGAGGATAAATTCAAATACTTTCGAGAAGCAGGAAGTTAAAGCAATAGGACGATCTTTGGGGGATTAGGACGGTCATCCTTATTAGGAACAGGTTGAATGTAGGAAAACTTTAAGCAAGAAGGAAAGGTAGATAGAAGTTGATAGACTGAGTTGGAAGAGTTTGAATAAGTAAGGTTCAAGCACATAGGCATAGTTTCAGAGAAGTATAGGAGGGACCCCATCTGATCTATAAGCCATCCGAGTTTAAGGCCAGCGAGGGCATAGAAAACATAACTGCGAAAGAAAAAAGAAAGAAAGAAAGAAAAATCTGGTCCATTTAAAAAAAGAAAAAAATGATAATAAATAATCACTCTATGGTGATGGTGTGATAAAGCGCCACCTGCCGAGAACTTTCCAGGTTAGTGTGCCTCATCCTTCTTTTTTGTTTGTTTTTTTGTTCATCTTGTTTACTGCATGCTTGGCTCTTTCCTGATCCAGCTACTGCAGAGATTCTTGCAAGTAACAAGGAGATACATGATGGTGTTTCCACTAGTATATCCAAAGTTAAGTTCAAGTGCTGTGTGTTGCACCATGATACTAACGATAGAGAGGCAATGAATCTTGACTTTCTGGCATCTGATCCATACTTTTGAACGTAAAGATTCATTTTGGTTCTGGGTAGCTCCTTTCAAGTATCTTTTGAGAAGACTTGGATTGCCAAGATCTCTGTACAATTCTACGACACTCTTAAAAGGAAGAAGCCTCTGGGTTGCTTTCATTACTGTTTTCAGGGTCTTGGCCTCTATCCTGCTACGTGAGCCTTCTTGATGTTGGGAAATCGCTTTTGAATTGTATTTCTCTCGGACGTCATTTGTAAAATATGGTTTTTTTTTTCCTATAGTGCATAGAAAAATCTCCCCCAACAGTCTATATCTGGATGAAGCCTGACGCGCCAGATGCGGCAGAGCGGCGAGCCACTTGTCTCGTGATGACAAGTGACAAATTTTACAGGAAAAAAAAAATCTAACGCGAGTTTTACATGCGTATTAGCTCTGAGTCATACCACGTGTGTCGGCGCGTGCGCCAGGCTATGATGCAACGGCGTGGGGCGTCTAAGAGGAGGCTCACCCTCTGATATAATCGAAATATATATTTTAAATAAATTAATTAACTAAATAATTAATTAATTAAAATAAAAAAAAGATAAAAACTAAGATCTCAGCGGACTTGAAGCGTACAGGAGGAGGTACTAGACACCTGCCGAAACAATAATTACTCCCAGTGAGGTCTAAAGCACTGTTCAAGCGGTGCTGTGAACTTATCATTAAACCCAGCTGTGACCTCACTGAACGTTTCCCTTTGTGTCTCACAACACAAAGGGGCAGTCACAGCCAGGCCTCTAAAGACAACTCTCTTCCTCCACACAAAACTACAAGCACCTAAACACACACACACCCTTCACTCAAAAAAAATTAAAATCATCATGGCGACTCCTACACCAGCCTCGGTGTCCCCATCTGGGGAGGAGACCATAAATGTCCCCAGGTAGGACTGCCTTTCTGTCGACGACCCTAAGTGTCTTGACAACCCCCTCAACTTTTTGTTCATTAACTTATGCAACATTCGCGGTCTAAGATCTAATTTTCAATCTGTAGAACACCACCTTTCCTCTTTTAAACCTCATATTCTTTTCCTCAATGAAACTCAGGTGTCTGAGGCAACTGACAGTAGCCCCTTTTCTGTTCTCTCCTACTTTCTCTATCCTCACTTTCGATCCAAAGCTGGATGCTGCGTTTATGTGCGCAATGACTTAACCTGCTCTCGTGCCCACGCTCTTGAATCTTCTGAGTTTTCCACCATCTGGTTACGACTACAGAGTCACTCTCAAATTAAATTTATCTGTGCTGTATACCTCTCACCTAACTCCTCTGACTATAAAAAAATTCTTTGACTACTTAACTTCCAAAGTGGAGCACATTCTGACCCTCTTCTCTTTTGCAGAGATCTCCATTCTTGGAGACTTCAATGTTCACCACCAGCTTCGGCTTTCCTCTCCCTTCGCTGACCATCCTGGTGAACTAGCCTACAACTTTGTTATCCTCCATGACCTAGAGCAATTGGTGCAACACCCTACTCGTATTCCTGACGGTCTTGAAGATACGCCCAACATTCTTGACCTTTCCCTGACCTCTAATCCTTCTGCTTATGCTGTCACCCTTCCTTCTCCGTTGGGCTCCTCCGATCACAATTTCATATCTGCATCTTGTCCTATCGCTCCAATCCCTCCTCAGGATCCCTCTAAGTAAAGGTGTCTCTGGCGTTTTGCCTCTGCTTGATGGGGGGAGACCTGAGGAGATATTTTGCTGATTTTCCTTCGAATGACTACTGCTTCCGTGTCAGAGACCCGTCTTTGTGTACTGAGCGCATAACAGAGATGGTAGTGTCTGGCATGAAGGCGTACATTCCTCACTCTTTTTCTCGTCCTAAACCTTCTAAACCTTGGTTTAACACAGCTTGTTCTCGTGCTATACATGATAGAGAGGTGGCCCACAAAAGGTACTTAAGCCTTCCATCACCAGAATCTCATGCACTTTATATTTCTGCCCGAAACCATGCCAAGTCTGTTCTCCAACTAGCCAAAAACTCCTTCATTAAAAGAAAGTGTCAATACCTTTCAAGATCTAACTCCCCTCGTGACTTCTGGCATCTAGCCAAAAATATCTCCAATAACTTTGCTTCTTCTTCTTTCCCTCCTCTATTTCAACCAGATGGCACCACTACTATCACATCTATTTCTAAAGCTGAACTCTTCGCTCAAACCTTTGCAAAAAAACTCTACCTTGGACGATTCTGGGCTTGTTCCTCCCTCTTCTCCACCCTCTGACTATTTCATGCAACCTACTAAAATTCTTCGTAATTATGTTTTCCATGCCCTCACTGGCCTAAACCCTCGGAAGGCTTATGGACCTGATGGGGTCCCTCCTATTGTTCTACGAAACTGTGCCTCCGTGCTTGCACCTTGCCTAGTCAAACTCTTTCAGCTCTGTCTGTCAACATCTACTTTTCATTCTTGCTGGAAGTTTGCCTACATTCAACCTGATCCAAAAAAGGGTGACCGTCCAAATCCCTGAAACTCCCATCCTATTCCTTTAATTTCCTGCCTATCTAAAGTTTTTGAATCTATCCTCAACAGGAAGATTCTTAAACATCTATCACTTCACAACCTTCTTTCTGATCGCCAGTACGGGTTCCGTCAGGGCCGCTCTACTGGTGATCTTCTGGCTTTCCTTATTGAGTCTTGGTCATCCTCTTTTAGATATATTGGTGAAACTTTTGCTGTTGCTTTGGACATATCAAAAGCTTTTGATAGAGTCTGGCACAAAACTTTGATTTCCAAACTACCCTCCTACGGCTTCTATCCTTCTCTCTGTAACTTCATCATAAATTTCCTTTCTGACTGTCCTATTGCTGCTGTGGTAGACGGTCACTGTTCTTCTCCTAGATCTACTAACAGTGGTGTTCCTGAGGGTTCTGTCCTGTTACCCACTCTCTTCTTCTTATTCATTAATGATCTTCTAAACCAATCTTCTTGTCCTATCCACTCCTACGCTGATGATACCACCCTGCACTTTTCCACGTCTTTTCATAGACGTCCAACTCTTCAGGAGGTAAACATTTCACACAGGGAAGCCACAGAACGCTTGACTTCTGATCTTTCTAAAATTTCTGATTGGGGCAGAGCAAACTTGGTATTGTTCAATGCCTCAAAAACTCAATTCCTCCATCTATCAACTCGACACAACCTTCCAGACAACTATCCCCTCTTCTTCAGTGACACTCAACTGTCCCCCTCTTCTACACTGAACATCCTCGGTCTGTCCTTTACTTATAATCTGAACTGGAAACTTCGCATCTCATCTCTAGCTAAATCAGCTTCTATGAAGTTAGGTGTTCTGAGACGTCTCCGCCAAGTTTTATTACCCCCCCAGCTACTAACTCTGTACAAGGGCCTTATCAGTCCATGTATGGGGTATGCTTCACATGTCTGAGGGGGTTTCCACTCATACTGCTCTTCTAGACAGGGTGGAATCAAAAGCTTTTCGTCTCATCAATTCCTCTCCTTTAACTGACTGTCTTCAGCCTCTCTCTCACCGCCGCAATGTTGCAACTCTAGCTGTCTTCTACCGCTATCTTCATGCTAACTACTCTTCTGATCTTGGTAACTGCATGCCTCCCCTCCTCCCGCGGCCTCGCTGCACAAGACTTTCTTCTTTCTTTTACCCCTATTCTCTCTACCTCTCTAGCGCAAGAGTTAACCAGTATTCTCAGTCATTCATCCCTTTCTCTGGTAAACTCTGGAACTCCCTGCCTGCTTATGTATTTCCACCTTCCTATGACTTGAATTCCTTCAAGAGGGAGGTTTCAAGACACTTATTCATTAATTCTTGACCACTGCTTTGACCCTTTTGTGGGGCTGGGATTTCAGTGGGCATTTTTTTTTTTATTGGATTTTTGTTGCCCTTGGCCAGTGTCCTTCCTACATAAAAAAAAAAAAATACTAAAGAAGAAGAACAGAAAAGGAGGCGCCGCTGAATAGGAGTGGAGGGGCAACGCTGGTTCAAGGACGTAAACCCTGAGAGATTTTACTGTTTTGCTCTTTCACCATGTTATACTGGGGCTTAAGAATTCGTGTCAGTACAACTTTAAGACCGCTTAAGAGATAAGTACAAGTATAAGCGGAAGGCTGAGACCAATTTTGAGAATCTTTGCTAAAGCGGCCCCTTGCTTCAGATTCCACGGCGTATGCAGTTCCCAGCCAGTCCACCTCTGAGAGACATAGAGAAGAGAAGATTGTGCTTCGTGGTGTAGAAAGCCCGTTCCATTACATTAAGTCCACGAATAAGCAAACAAGCTTGTCGCATGCTATCCAGCAGTCATCTTAATAAGTTTATGAATAAAGACGTATATAACCCGAGGAGAGAGGGGGAAAGGAAAAAAAAATGTGCATGAGAGAGAGAGAGAGAGAGAGAGAGAGAGAGAGAGAGAGAGAGAGAGAGAGAGAGAGAGAGAAAGAGAGAATCTCATTTAGACCCAAATCTGGGAACAAAAGGTATCTGGGCGTGCTTGGGATGTTGCTACCAGTAGATATCGTACTGCATCACTCCGGAGCTCCCGCCTTCCAGCCACTAGGCAAACCTGCTTTAAGCTTTGCAACAATCATCGTAGTAAATTATATGAATAATGGGATATATATATATATAGAGAGAGAGAGAGAGAGAGAGAGAGAGAGAGAGAGAGAGAGAGAGAACCTTCGTAATGATGTTTTCCATGCTCTCGCTGCCCTAAACCCTCGCAAGGCTTATGGATCTGATGGGGTCACTCCTATTGTTCTCCGAAACTATGCCTCCATGCTTGCACCTTGCCTAGTCAAACTCTTTCATCTCTGTCTGTCAACATCTATCAACATCTATCTCTCCTTCTTGCTGGAAGTTTGCCTACATTCAGCCTGTTCCAAAAAAAAAGTGACCGTTCTAATCTCTCAAAGTACCGTCCTATTGCTTTAATTTCCTACCTATCTAAAGTTTTTTAATCTATCTTTAACAGGAAGATTCTTAAACATCTATCACTGCACAACCTTCTATCTGGTCGCCATTATGGGTTCCATCAAGGCCGCTCTACTGGTGATCTTCTGGCTTTCCTTACTGAGTCTTGGTCATCCTCTCCTAGAGATTTTGGTGAAACTTTTGCTGTTGCCTTGGACATATCAAAAGCTTTTGATAGGGTCTGGCACAAAACTTTGATTTTAAAATTACCCTCCTACGGCTTCTATCCTTCTATCCCTGTAACTTCATCTCAAGTTTCCTTTCTGACCGTTCTGTTGCTGCTGTGGGAGACGGTCACTGTTCTTCTCCTAAATCTATTAACAGTGGTGTTCTTCAGGGTACTGTCCTGTCACCCACTCTCTTCTTATTATTCATTAATGATCTTCTAAAGCAAACTTCTTGTCCTATCCACTCCTACGCTGATGATACCACCCTGCACTTCTCCATGTCTTTTCATAGACGTCCAACCCTTAAGGAAGTAAACATTTCAGGCAAGGAAGCCACAGAACGCCTGACTTCTGATCTTTCAAAAATTTTTGATTGGGGCAAAGCAAACCTGGTATTGTTCAATGCCTCAAAAACTCAATTCCTCCATCTATCATCCATCCATCTATGTCTTTTCATAGACGTCCAACCCTTAAGGAAGTAAACATTTCAGGCAAGGAAGCCACAGAACGCCTGACTTCTGATCTTTCAAAAATTTTTGATTGGGGCAAAGCAAACCTGGTATTGTTCAATGCCTCAAAAACTCAATTCCTCCATCTAGCAACTCGACACAACCTTCCAGACAACTATCCCCTCTTCTTCAATGACACTCGGCTTCCCCCTTCTCTTCCACACTGAACATCCTCGGTCTGTCCTTTACTTATAATCTGAACTGGAAACTTTGCATCTCATCTCTAGTTAAAACAGCTTCTATGAAGTTAGACGTTCTTAGACGTTTCCGCCAGTTTTTATCACCGCCCCCCCAGCTGCTAACTCTGTACAAGGGCCTTATCCGTCCGTGTATGGAGTATGCTTCACATGTCTGGGGGGTTCCTCTCATACCGCTCTTCTACACAGGGTGGAATCAAAAGCTTTTCGTCTCATCAACTCTCCTTTAACTGACTGTCTTCAGCCAATCTCTCTCATCGCCACAATGTTGCATCTCTAACTGTCTTCTACCGCTATTTTCATGCTAACTGTATGCCTCCCCTCCTTCCGCGGCCTCGCTGCACAAGATTTTCTTCTTTCTCTCACCCCTATTCTGTCCACCTCTCTAATGCAAGAGTTAAACAGTATTCACAATCATTCATCCCTTTCTCTGGTAAACTCTGGAATTCCCTGCCTGCTTTTGTATTTCCTCTTCCTATGACATGAATTCCTTCGAGAGGGAAGTTTCAATATTTGACTACCGCTTTGGACCCTTTTTTGGGATTGGCATGTCAGTGGACTTTTTTTTTATTTATTGGATTTTTGTTGCCCTTGGCCAGTGTTCCTCCTACATAAGAGAGAGAGAGAGAGAGAGAGAGAGAGAGAGAGAGAGAGAGAGAGAGAGAGAGAGAGAGAGAGAGAGAGAGAGAGAGAGATTGTATGACATAACCTAAACTAACCTAACCTCCAAATGATGAGAATGACTGAGAACTCACCGACGCCAACAATGACAAGCGCATTGGTCCGTAGTCTAGCATCTGGCAGGGCAGCAGTATCCCATGCATGCACAGATCCCCTTGGTTCCCAGATTTGTCCCGTTTTCGACGCTACACCTGCAGGTCTGAACCAGAGAGAGAGAGAGAGAGAGAGAGAGAGAGAGAGAGAGAGAGAGAGAGAGAGAGAAAGTGGGGGATGGAAACAAAGTAAAAGTTTGTGTGCGTGAGAGAGAGAGAGAGAGAGAGAGAGAGAGAGAGAGAGAGAGAGAGAGAGAGAGAGAGAGAGAGAGAGAGAGAGAGAGGCTTGAACTGCCGCGTGAGGGCTGCCGACTAGAGGCAACAAGAGCAGGTGCTGGCAGAGGCAACAAGAACAGGTGCTGGCAGTGAACCAGAGTTGCCAGGAAACGTTACTCGCGCTGAGAAACGTTGCTTGGCAACTTCACCAGCCTGCTTCACAGCAGAGGCTGGGCCCGACCCCACTAGTAACTCCTGTAGGGCTACCAGGTTCTCGCCACTCCTGGCCCCTCGCCCCTCACCATTATGGCTTCCAGTATGGAACAACGACCCAAAGCTACTAGGTGATGCTAGTGCCACAATCCAGATTATCTTTCCAAGAAATGGACGGTACACTGATCCTATAAAGTTTTATCAGTCTGGATTTTTAAAGGTCTCGAATACCTACCTGACCTATCCGAAATAGTCAGCTATTAAATCCTCTCTCAAAACTCTTACCAGGGCACAGCACGTTAGGAAGCACCTCAATGTTGGGGTAGAAAACACAATTGTTCTATATAATAGAATATATTAATTATAATTATAATTACAAATAAACTGAGGTAATACACATTAAAGAAAATTAGGGAAAAAAAAATTTACCCTAGACCAATACAAGGTAATTCCCACACTCAAACACAATAGGTCCCCCTTTACTCAGGCTCTTATATCTCCTCCCTTGCTGCTCAAAGGTTATACACACAAATATTTGAAATTGCTGTCACTCCACAAAGCATTAAAACCCTTTTGTTCCTTCAAAGGCCACTGGAATCTCTTTCCCAGCTGCAGGAATTTCCTCAGACACCGTCACTGCGTCCCCAAACAACATTTCCCGTATTTCACCTCCTCAAACCTCACAAGAAATCACCACCACCACCACACTGCACCTATAACGCCATAACACCATCCTCAAAGACACCAATAACACCACAACACCACCACAACCCCAATCACAAAATGGCTGCCCCTCACCCCGATGTTACCCCTCAGCGTTATATCACTGACACAACTCGCCAACTAAATTTCAACGAACAAGAGCTCTTGGTACCACAAAAAAACTCATCATCCTGATCCTGGGTATCACGGTTATGCCACCACATCGCCAATACTTTCACATGCCCGCTCAATCATCACAACACCACCCATGAGAACGCCACCCCTTGTTCCCCCTCAGGGTTTCTATGCGTAGTGAAATTTTACTGACTTCGATATGAGAGGCAGACACATACCGGCCCTCGTCTCAACACATTTCACCCCAAATACATCTTTTTCCCTTACATATACATACATATACAAAACTTAAATTGTGAAGAGAATAATATACCATGATATAATATGAGTAAATGAACCTTGTACTAGCTTATAACTAAGAATAAAGATATGCACAGGAGGAAAATGGAGCACGGGGGACACTAAGAAAACGTGTTCCTTTTCACGGTAAACTTGGCAAATAACATGACACTACAAACCAGACAACTGTGAATTCAAGATAGTGTCGGCCAATGTGAGGGGCTTTCGCACGAACACTGGGGAGCCAACTCACAGTGTTATCAATAAGAACAATGTAGATATAGTGTTTGTGTGTAAAACATTCTTTGATACCAAGATACCAAGCAATTACGCCCGAGTTAAAGGGTTTTCACCCTGGGTAAGAAAAAACCGCTCTACACAAAGCGTGGGCATGGTTTTCTACTATAAAAAGACTGTCAGTGCTCAGGTGGCAGAGCTTCCCACGCCCATGTCCGGGGAATTGAGCTCTTGCCTTTGAAAATAACTGACAGCAACGGGAAAGATCTGTTGTGTGTGTTGTGTTGTTATCGGCCTCAACCACAGGGAACGCTATTACTAGACTGTCAGAAAACATGAACATTTTGATGACAGCCTATCAGTGCGACAGAGTGGTAGTGATTGGCGACTTCAATTAGCACACGATCAGACACGCTATTAACATCCTGCTGATTGTACGACATGCATAATTACGTCACTCTCCCCACGCACAGGTCTGGATCATTCCTGGACCTAATAGTGACGGACCTCCCTCCCCACGCAATACTGTGTTTTCCACTCGACTTTGCTGGCACCTCAGACCATGTGGTTGTCCTTACCAGAGTACAGTTTAGGGCAGTATTTCTTAACCTTTCAATCTTTGTGGACCCCTCATATCCACTTATATATTCCGGGTACCCTTTGGTATGAGATTAAATAAGTCTTTAAGTGGTATAAGGGTTATAACAAGGGAGATGTAAGCAAAATTCTTAGGATCAGCAACCAGGGTAGAACAAGAAATAACGGGTTCAAGCTTGAAAAATTTAGGTTTAGGAAGGAGATAGGAAAAAATTGGTTCTCAAATAGAGTGGTAGATGAGTGGAACGGACTCAGTAATCATGTAGTTATTGCTAGGACACTAGAGAGCTTTAAGAGAAGATTAGACAAGTTTATGAATGGGGATAGCAGATGGAAATAGGTAGGTGTGTTTCATACAGGGACTGCCACGTGTAAGCCTGGTCGCTTCTTGCAGCTTCCCTTATTTCTTATGTTCTTATGTTAAATAGGATATAGTAATTTTACATATGTATGGAAAAATTGTTAATAAAAGATTTCCTTTTTACAAGAAGTGGTCTTTACTATCAGGTTCTTTTAATTGTAAAACTGTGATAAAAATAATAGAAAAAATAATATATATTTACGGAATGGAAAATAAAGTAAAGTTCACTTCTAAGAAAACAGAATAATTAGCCTTTCAAAATAGTAAACTCATACTTAGTGACTCAATTTAAGTTGCAAATCACATAGCTATATAAAAAGATTCCCATATTAAATTTTGTTCATGATTAATTATTATTACTTTTATTTATTTATTTATTTATTTATTTCTCCAAATGATGTTTATATTTCACTTCATGTGATACTTGTTGCTGACTGCTTGCAATGATGTTACCAATGCATGGGGGTATTTTTTTTGTAAACTGACACGCATGTCATCTTCGATCCTTATCCTTGACCTTTACTTAGTTTCCATTATTTTCATGGCTGAAAAACTTGCCCTTCACAGGTAGGTGGTGGTGAAAGCTAACAACACTTTCATAGCTGCTCCATGAGAAATCTGGAACTCACGAAAACATTGAGCCCAGAAGATTTCTAGAGGCACTGTACTGAATCGAGTCTTCAGTGGTATCATCAGATGATCATCAATGATTTCTAATAATTTTGACTCTGACGTTTCTGGGAGCTTCATCTCAATATTCTCAATTAAAGTTTTTTTTTTTTTTTTATCCACTGGCAAGAAGCAGCCTAGTCTTCAGTTAGCTCAGGGAAATAGCTGCTAAAATTTTCCAACAACTTCAAGTGATGCAATATTACATGTGCTTTGATTATATTGAAACTCATGCTTCTGTCTTGAATGAACACATGCATATTTTGAAACATATCAGTGATTCCTGACGAGGTATGAACACGCCAGAACATGAGTTTTCTTTTGAAAGCTTCATCTTTATGGTATTGGGAAACGTTGTTTGTGTTTGCACCTTGCTTTGCTTTGTTCACCTTATTTACTTCACTAAATATGTTTGCCAGGCATCTCAGCTGAAGAAGCCATTTCTCATCATTAAAGAAACCTGAAAGCTCAGGCTTCTTCTCTGAGAGGAATGTACACAGCTCCTCCCTTAGTCTGAATAAACGTGTGAGCATCCGCCGGCGGGACAACCATCTCACCTCTGTATGCATAAGTAGAAATGCACAGTCTGCACCTACTTCCTCGCTGAGTGCAGTAAAGAGTATGGAATTTGTGGTTCTTGCTTTAACGAAGTTCATGATTTCTACAGCAATGTTCATGACTGCAAGAAGCTCAGGCTCCAAGTCTTTTGCAGCGAGTGCAAAAAAAAAAAAAAATAAATAAATAAATAAAAAGAGTTGCAATGGAACGGGGAGCAACTTCTATTATTCTGCTTACGACTCCTTTATGCCTGCTAGTCAATACATATTCCGATGCAATTAGTCTAACTATTATCCTTCATAAAATCATCCAGCGTTTGAAACGCATCCATTCCTGAAATTGTTGTTCTCATCTCTTTGGAAAACAAAAATTCCTATCATAACTCATTATCCCATATATAGCGCAGAAACGCCAGTAGATGTGACGTTTTGGACACATCTGTCGATTCATTAAGCTAAATTGCAGTCATTGTTACGGAGCCGTGCAAGTGCATTGTTCCAGTACGTCTTCAGACATTGATGAGATGCGGCGTTTCAGTGTTATTTGATATTAGAATTTTGGTTAATGCCTTAGCTTTTTCATCCACTTTTATTTCCCTGACAATTTCAATACCACAAGGCATCAAGTTTTTCTCAATTGTGTGAGGCATTTTCTGTTGGCAAATTTTCTGAGCCACAATATATGAGATCTTAAGCAGTTTTTTTTATCCATAGTGGTAGTGGCCTTTAACCCAACTTGTGCACTGCGCAACTCTAGCTTTGCGCTCAAAAAATTATCTTGTATTATCCTTGTATTGAACATGGAAGTGCTTAATTAACTTGGAGGACTTCATGCTCTCATTGGACAGTACTCTGCAGCAATGGACGCACTGTGGCTGTTGAACACTTTACTTGTACTCATTACGAAGCCATAATTAAGGTAAATATCATCATATTTGCTATTTTTTTTTATCCCTAGCATGAACAATATTAATCTTCCTCTTCTTCTCAACGGATGTGATCTCTGACTCATCATCTGCAGATTTTAGGTCATCTCTCTGTTGGCTTGGTAGTTCTTAATTTGATGATGACGGTCTAATAACGTATTTGTCCATTTTCTTTACAGACAGGTAAACATCAGCCTGCAAAAAGAAAGAAAGGAAAAACTTTATGGCGAAGAAGACCTACATATTTATTTCACAGCGTCATTATTATAGTGTGGTCAAATGAAAACGAGTAAGCAAACAATTTAAACAATATTATGCGAAAACTTAAAAAAAATAAAAATAAAAAAAAAACATTTATGCGAAAAAAAAAAAAAAATGATCAACAAGCACAGCCAATCACGCCACGAGTTCAGTCAACAGCAATCGCCAGGAGAATGAATACAGCTTTCAGGCTGAGCTCCAGTCAGCTCGCTACTGTGTAGTTATTGCATTATGTTATGCCACCCAGGAAGCAATGTTGCCAAAAGTTATAGCTTCCTTATTCTATTTTGTTTATTTATTTATGTTTTTTTTTAGCATTTAGTGATGGAAAAATTATAATATATATTGTACGAATCATCGCTACGTTCTGAGAGACGCAACTAGCCAGAGAAAAATCGAAAAAAATGGACATCTCGATTAAGACACATTGTGTAATCATGAATTATAAAAGAAAAAAAAAGGATGAGGTATTACATGATTAATTGTAATATGTTGAATTCCCTGTCCTGCAGACCCCTTGATAGGTTTCAGCGAATAGCGTGGACGATGCTGCCGTCTGACCGGTGGAGTGCAGGGACGGAAGTGCCCCGCGACTCACCCTGCTGGTCCTTGACAAGACTCCACCACTGTTTACAGCTAACCTGGCCTCCCTTTAGCTTAATCTTGAGGTTCGCTCTCCACTGCTCCACTGCTCATGCTAGCGTGGTGTTCATGTGTTTTGTTGCCTCTCGGTGCAAGTTATAGAAACACTGGCTTAGGACACCACGTGAGGAGAGCTATTCTCGAAAACTTGAACGAGGAGAAAAGCAGTGGGGCCACAGGACATTAACCCCCACGTTTTACAGCACAGTGCGTCTTACACCTGTGTGCGGCAGAGCTGGTGCGCCCCCTCGCTTCACTCTTAAATCATTGCCTCGACACCGCCACATGGTCTGAAATGCAGAAAGGGAGTACTGTGTTGCCTCTACACAAGAAAACTTAAATTCAGAGGCAAAAAATTATAGATCCGTGTCCTTGTTGCCTGTGCTGAGCAAAGTGCTGGAGACAACTGTGGCCTCAAGAGTAACGCAGCACCTCTAGAGGCATCACCCACTGAGCAACAGGCAGAGTGGGTTCAGGAAGGGGAAGTCGGCAGCAGACTCCTCTCAACGGAATGGAGTGGGGCCCTGAACCAAGGCAAGGCCACAGCCGTGGACTTGCCTTGTCAAGAGCCACTTTCGTGGCTCTTGACATCGAGGCAGCATGCGACAGAATGTGGTATGCAGCCCTCATCACAAAGCTCTGCCCTGTGAGCGTGGACAGGGGTATCCTCCAGCTATTGAAAAATTACCTAAGAGACAGACATGTCAAGAAAATCATCATTGGGTGGGAGTCAAGGCCACAGCCCATAAGGGCAGATGTTTCTTAAGAGAGCTGCCTCGGCTATTTACTGTGGAATGTGCATGTCAATGACACCTCGTTCCGACCGCGATGACATAGCACCTTCCTGCAGCTATAGACCGGAGGAGGAAGCTGCAGTCACCCACGACGTCAACGCTATCCTGAGCTGCATTGCAGCCTGGGGAAGGAAGTGACAAGCTAAGTTTGCCACTCACAAAGCCAAGCTGCTCAGCGTCACCGGAACGAGTGAAGCCCTGCGCCTCATCTTCAACAGGAAGGCACTGACGCCCTGGGATGAGGTGGAGGTGCTGGGGGGTGACTTACGACCGTAAGTTAACCTTGGAGCGACTCGCCAGAGACTCGCCAGAGAGGCGTCGGGGAAGCTGGCATTCCTGAGGAGAATCTCCTATCTCCTAGACGCCAAAGGGCTGGAGTTGCTTTACCTGGCGAATGTCCGCTCCTCCTTGGAATACGCCTGTCTGGCCTGGGGCGGCGTGGCCAGCAAGCGCCTCGCTCTCCTGGACAAGGTGCAGGGTGGTGAGGTTCATCAGCGAAAGCGACCTTATGATAGGATGCCCATGTATATATTATAAGTTCATTTTCTTAATGTCATTATTATCATTATTACTACTATTTATCATATATATATATATATATATATATATATATATATATATATATATATATATATATATATATATATATATATATATATATATATATATATATATATATATATATATATATATATTCAATTTGTATATACAATACCTCTCGTTCCCTTTTGTTTTTGTTTTTTTATCTCTCCATAGGTGGCGTCACGCGCGCCCCCTCACCCAGTCAGCGGCTGGCCTCTAAGCCGTTTAGGTTTACTCTATACTTGGCACCTTGTTATTATACTGGGAGATATTTTACGCAGTGTTTGCTGTTATTCTCGGATTTGGACATTACCACATGTGCTATTTCATCCCACTAGAACAAGCACGGTCTTAACCCTGCACTACACAACCTCCAGCACCGGCGGGACGTGGTAGGCCTCACCGTCATGTTTAAAATACAACAGCAGCGGATGGCTAATCTGGAGGCTGTCCGGCAGACTGCCCGACAGGCCAGAGACGTCACCCCCGCCCTTGGGGAGCTACTCCAGCCCAGGTGCAGAACAAGGCACCAACAAAGACAGCTACTCAATACGTACATCGGCTGGTAGAGCGCGTTTGTTGCAGTGCAGCCAAATGTTGTGGACTGGTGGAGACAATACTTCAAGACTAAAATGAACGTGTGGTTACAGACACAACAAAGACAGGCTTTCAGATAGAATGCATTAACAGTGGTTTCTTTAGCCTAAATTGTTGTAGTAAATGCATAACATATATGTACAGCAACTCTGCAAATTTGTATCGAGTAACCACCGCCATTACTTTGTTATGGTTGTGGATTATTTGTCACTCTGTGCTGGACAGCTGTCATCTCTAGTACTGATGGATTTCACTGGTTGATTGATTCTCTAATAAATTCTAATAGCGTGGAGTACGTGAGTAGTGAGTTAGATTATGGTTGACTGTGCGAGTGAAGGTAACACAACAGACAGATGTCCTTTCTTGCCTTAATGATGGACAGAGATATACATTACACAGATTACGACGGACGTGACGATGCTTGACTCTCTCTCTCTCTCTCTCTCTCTCTCTCTCTCTCTCTCTCTCTCTCTCTCTCTCTCTCTCTCTCTCTCTCTCTCTCTCTCTGAACTATCTCTAATCTGCTCTGTCTTATCTATTCTCTAGCTACTCGTACGCATACAGGCTTTATTTATGTGAAAGAAATTAATCGGGTTTGAGAATCTGAGATGAAGGGATGGCGAATGGACAATGGAATATATGAATAATGAATTTATACAGTAATAACTGTTACGACTGATGCGACTTCTCCACAAAAAAGCGTCCTCGCATTTTAATATAATAATAATGAGAGCAATAAGATATGAGTAATTAATAGATAATACATGACATATGAGAGAGAGTACGGAAGTGATAACCTCAAAATAATATATAGACATGATAACATAATACAATACAATATGTAAGAGAATATACATATAAGTACGGGATAATGAAACGGAGAATGATTAAACCTTTGAATGACAGCGAAGTTTCAGTCAACAAGAAGGTGTGGGTGAAGTTATACTTGAGGAGATTTGAGGATCTGTTAAATAAGAATGAAGTGTTCCCTGGTGTGCATACTCATCATCGATTCATTTGTCCACTCGCTTCAAGTGATCGACATGGACGATTTGAAGCACACTGAGAACAGAGCGCACAAAGCTCATAGTCTGCCAAAAATATGGTCATTATGCTTGCGCAAGGCATCTGTCACGACCTGGACATCCTGCGCGGGGTGAATCGTGGACATGGTGAAGGATGGTACTCATTAACGACCGAGGTATCACGACCTTACATAAACGCTCTCTAGAACTGTCGCCGTCTTGTATGAAAAAAATGTATCAGGACTTACTTGCAACTTTGGAAGATTTGTTTCGTCACCAGATTCGAGGTAATATGCAATACTAGAACAGAAAGCATTTAAATGTTGATGCTTCTTGATCTCATCCATGGTTGGCATGCTAGGATTATATGTGAGGGCTGAAATAGGGACAACATTGCGTGAGAGTGCGTCGGCCACTCTAAACCAAACTTCTTGTCCTATCCACTCCTATGCTGATGATGCCACCCTGCACTTTTCCACGTCTTTTCATAGACGTCCAACACTTCAGGAAGTAAACATTTCACGCAGGGAAGCTACAGAACACCTGACTTATGATCTTTCTAAAATTTCTGATTGGGGCAGAGCAAACTTGGTATTGTTCAATGTTTCAAAAACTCATTTCCTCCATATATCAAATTGATACAACCTTCCAGACAACTATCCCCTCTTCTTCAATGACACTCAACTGTCCCCCTCTTTTATACTGAACATCCTCGGTCTGTCCTTTACTTATAATCTAAACTGGAAACTTCACATCTCATCTTTAGCTAAAATAGCTTCTGTGAAGTTAGGCGTTCTGAGGCATCTCCGCCAGTTTTTCTCACCTCCCCCCCAAGCTGCTAATTCTGTACAAGGGTCTTATCCGCCCATGTATGAAGTATACTTCACATGACGGGGGGGGGGGGGGGGTGTTCCACTCATACCGCTCTTCTACACAGGCTGGAATCAAAAATCTTTTGTCTTATCAACTCCTCTCCTCTAATTGACTGTCTTCAGCCTCTCTCTCATCGCCGCAATGTTGCATCGCTAGCTGTCTTCTACCGCTATTTTCATGCTAACTGCTCTTCTGATCAAGAACATAAGAACATAAGAAATAAAGGAAGCTGCAAGAAGCGACCAGGCTTACACGTGGCAGTCCCTGTATGAAACACACCTACCTATTTCCATCTGCTATCCCCATCCATAAACTTGTCTAATCTTCTCTTAAAGCTCTCTAGTGTCCTAGCACTAACTACATGATTACTAAGTCCGTTCCACTCATCTACCACTCTATTTGAGAACCAATTTTTTCCTATCTCCTTCCTAAACCTAAATTTTTCAAGCTTGAACCCGTTATTTCTTGTTCTACCCTGGTTGCTGATCCTAAGAATTTTGCTTACATCTCCCTTGTTATAACCCTTATACCACTTAAAGACTTCTATCAGGTCCCCTCTTAACCTACGTCTCTCTAAAGAATGTAAATTTAACAGCTTCAACCTCGCCTCGTAAGGAATACTCTCATCCCCTGTATCCTTTTAGTCATTCTTCTCTGTACTGATTCTAATAGACCTATCTTGCTAACTGCATGCCTCCCCCTCCTCCCGCGGCCTTGCTCCACAAAACTTTCTTCTTTCTCTCACCCTTATTCTGTCCACCTCTCTAATGCAAGAGTTAACCAGTATTTTTCAATCATTCATCCCTTTTTCTGGTAAACTCTGAACTCCCTTCCTGCTTTTGTATTTCCAGCTTCCTATGACTTGAATTCCTTCAAGAGGAAGGTTTCAAGACACTTATCCTTCAATTTTTGACTGCCGCTTTGGACCCTTTTCTGGGACTGTCATTTCAGTGGCTTTTATTTTATTGTATTTTTGTTGCCCTTGGCCAGTGTCCTTCGTACATTAAAAAAAAAAAATTATATATATATATATATATATATATATATATATATATATATATATATATATATATATATATATATATATATATATATATATATATATATATATATATATATATATATATATATATATATATATATATATATATATATATATATATATATATATATATATATATATATATATATATATATATATATATATATATATATATATATATATATATATATATATCCCATTGAGCTGTTTCATTAATAGCAGGGATTAAGCTGATGTCATACTTGCACATGGTCTTAAAGCCTATGAGAAGATCAGCCTTGAAAGATACATTTGATACAATGTATGTCTGGTTCCTTGGGTGATAAGGACAGTGATAAGAATACTTTTCCGTGAGGTAAATCAATTTTCCCAGATATACCATTGAAATTAACATCAGGAGGTAATGCGGTGATGTGACTCTGAGTACAGGAAAAAAAAATCTTCGAAATACATCCATCTTGAAAAGGTTAACAGCAGCACCCGTGTCAAAGAAAGCTTTGTATGATGCAGAGTGAGCAGTAACATATGTGACAATGCCATTGTATAATCCAGAATATCAAACGTTAACGGAAGGAAGTGCTGAGTTAAGATGATGGGCGAAACATATTTTGTGCTTTGTACGTTGTTTAGGTGATAATTTGAGGATTGATGATGTTATGATGGATTGACCAGTAAATGGCGCACGTCGCTTCCCGATAATGTTTGTTGAGCAGTATGAGACTGCAAGATTATGCCTGCAGTCTTGCAAGGAATGACCAACCCTTTTGTGGAAGAAACAGAATGCATCAGGGTTTAATAAATGTCTTTCTGAGTTATCAAGAACAACCTTACACTGCGCGATAACATGATCAAGCAGCTTGCAATGGTTGCAGGTGACATTTCTGGGCCTCGATTTTGATCAGCATAATATCTGTGTGAAGAAGGATTAAGAAAGATTAAGAAGGACGAGAAAGCGGGCGAGGAGCGCCAAGTACCTGAATACATCATATATGTAATCTGTTTCATTGAATTCGATGTCACTTGCGACCTGGAATTTGAAGCATCAAGGGAGGTGAAGAACAAGAGATAAGCTATGATTCTTTTTAACTCGTCCTTTGACAGTGAGTCATCAGTAAACCAATTTGAATCTTGGAGTTGAGAGATCAGTTCCGAGCTTAGAGATAAAGCAATGTTTTTTTGCCTTGTCAGTGTGAACGGACGTGCTTTGTAATATATTTTGAGAGTTTGCTGAGAGAATGGGTGGCTCCAAGCTTTGAATGACTCTGGAAATGATTTCTGAGCTGAGTGGTGAAGTCATCAAAGGCAGTGAGAGAGGGAACACGTGAACATCAGATGTCGGAGGGAACACGTGACCGTCCAGGACCCGCGCGTGCGACTAGCACATGGCGGCCGTGCGGCGGTTCATTCTGTAGCCCTCAACTTCCCGTTCCCGCCCAAAACAAAGGCTGCATGACCCCTGGCGGCGTTGCCACCCACTTTCCTGACGCGTTCAGTCCTCCCCCACCCCCTTCCCTTCCGACGACCTTGACCATCAAGTCAAGGAATGTACTGAGATGTTGGAGGGAACACGTGGTGGCAAGACTCAAACCAACCTGACCATCCAGGATCCGCACGAGTGAAAGGGAGGTCGTAATGGCAAGCCACCAGGGATCCCAAACAACAAGTGTGATGGCGACCCTTACCTCAAGCCGTCAGCGATCCCCACCACCTGCCTTGCTTGATGAGTTCAATCTTCCCCCACCCTGTTCCCTTCTGCCGACCTTGACCATCGAGTGGTGGGAGACATTGGAATGTACTGAGATGTTGGAAGGAACACGTGATGGCAAGACTCAAACCACCCTGGCCGTCCAGGAACCGCGCGAGTGAAATGAAGACCGTAATGGGAAGCCACCAGGGACTCCCAAACCGTGTGTGTGATGGCGACCCTGACGTCAAGCCGTCAGCGATCCCCACCGCCTTCCTTGCTTGATGCGTTCAGTTTCCCCCTCCCCTCTTCCCATTCAGTTACTCCCCACCCACTAGTATTGATCCATTTAGTCATTTCATAGTCGCTGAAGGATAAGGACACACACCCCCACCTCTCCCCGTCAGCGTTGCTGTCGCCATCGCCGTTGCCCCCTCCACCTCCCTCTTTACATGACCCCTGGTGACATCACCGTGAATTATCCCCCCCTCCCCGGCGTTGATTTACAGCCAGGGTCGCCATCCAGAAAATTGCCATGGGAGTCGCCCATCCTAAAATGGATTGCCATAAAATGGCAATCCATTTTGCCCATAAGAAGCCATTTTAGGATGGGTGACTCCCATGGCAATTTCCCTACTACTTCCAACTTCCTATTAATTTAATTCCTTCAAGACGGAGGTTTCAAGACACTTATCCTTCAATTTTTGACTACAGCTTTGTACCCTATTTGGGGAACGGCGTCTCAGTGCGGTTTTTTTTTTATATTTTATTGAATTTTTGCTACCCTTGGCTAGTGTCCCTCCAACATATATACCCAAAAAAAAAAAAAAATGTTGATCATTGCCCCCTGGACAGCTGGCCTTGTTAGGATCTGAGGAGGGAGTAAAAATCACTACACAGCTAATTACTCCAAGTCCTCTGCGGCTGAACTGCATCACCCAGCAGCAGCATTTAAGATAAAAAGGGTTACTAACAAGAGACAGAAGAAACTACTACAAAAGAGTGCCCAAGATCACACGATTCTTCACCGTTCACTGCACAAGAGCTCGTCCTAAACAAACACCCAGCTATGGAGTCACTTCTTTGGATATAGTGTATTATACACAACTACCCTCACTGGCAGATTACTTTGGAGACTCCGATTCTGTATAAGTATGTAGGGGCATACGGCCGGTAATGACTTACTTATTCCCTTAAGGCAACCAACCCAAATAATTCTTATCCCGCCCTAGTTTCCGTCAAATATTAGAATACGTCTCAGTAAGTCTTCCCCGTCCAAGAGCCAAGTAGTGACTGAGCATGAGAAAGTGCGCCAAACACTCTCCCTCTCTGTTGCTAGGGGGAGGGGGAACAAGGGGGGGGAGGCGACACGCATATATATGCACACCGGCCCACATTCTGCTTCTCGAGACACACAGATCCACAATCCACAGATACTGGAAAAAACAAGGCGGTCTGCCCGCCACCTTTCACACTCTCTGACTGTACTTCCATTTCACGAAACTTTCCTCTTCTTAAATATCCTTCCTTTCTCTCCCACTGTCTATCCCCCCAAACCTGCTTTTCGTGCTGTCTTTACACGAATAAAACACTTTAATTCAAAAAATTCTGCTGAATAAACAAGGGGGGGGTAGATAAACTGATTATTTTAGTGTTAGGAGGCAACTCTTCTTCTAAATACTGCTTGAGCTTCAAATTAAATGGATGAGTTAGTAAATAAATTTAAGTGGGGAAAATAAGTGAGTGAAAATAGGAGTTTCAGTCTGAGTACGTACGTGACCAGGATGCGGGTACGTCTTGTCTCTGGCCTGTCTCTCTTCTGATCTCTCTTTCTTATTATTCTTTCTTTATTCATTCTTACTACTTTCTTCATTTTATATCTCGTTATAAATTATATAAGTAAATAAATAAATAAATAAATAAATAAATAAATAAATAAATAAATAAATATATATATATATATATATATATATATATATATATATATATATATATATATATATATATATATATATATATATATATATATATATATATATATATATATAAAAGAAGGAAGAAGGATCGAAGCAATTTCTTGGGAGATGGAGGTGAAACAGAGGATATGGTTTCCACTTTATTATCTTGGGGACGCAGGGTCTTATCATCCACGATGAATCCTAGATATTCTATCGAGTCGAATCCTAAGCAACATTTTGAAGGACGAGCAGTCAGTCCATGTTGCCGAAGTCAAAAGAGCACAAATTGGAGAGCGTAGATGTGAGATTCCCAGGTTGTTCCGAAGATGAAGAGGTTCTCATGATAAAAGGTTACCCCTTCTAGGGCAGACAGGACGATGCGCATTAACCTTAAATACGTGGCACAGGCCGTAAGATGTCTGAAAGGGAGGCGACAGAATTCCATAAGGCAGAGATATGAAGAGAAGGTAGTCAGAGTCTTTGCGCGATCAGAGAGAGGTACCTGAGAGGTACCTCTTGGTTAAGTCCAGTTCTGTAAAGTAACTACATCTGATGAACTTGTAGAGATCTTTTGTGATGGTGTTAATGGGCACAGCATCGAAGGTGGTGATGGAATTCAGAACCCAGAAGTCTACGCTTCTTTATCATAAGAACAGGAGAACGGTTTTGTGAAGCTGAAGGTATGATGATACCTTATTGAAGGAGCTGCTCTACTTCCTGTTGAAAGAAAGCCTTTATATGATAAGGAATGAGATATAATTTTAGTTTTATTCTGTTAGAAGAGCACAATTGGATGTCATATTCAGTGATTGATGTACAACCGGAAACTTCAAACAAAACACCGTTGAAGTGGTTAGTGAGAATAAGGATGTTCTCGCGTTGTTCAGAAGAGTTTGTCGTCGATGGCAAGCACATCATCGGTACAACCGTTTCCATTCTGCCGTTCGGAGCTATGGCCAAGTCCTCAGCTCGATCAAGGAATTCCTCATCGGAGGATGTCAAGGTTACTTCCTGGGTCCGGTTCTTCAGTAGGGGTAGAGAGTTCATCAAGAACAGCAGAGAGGTTGATGTGAGCACGTCGGTGATACCCGTGATACCGGTGATACCGGTGATACCCGTGAGCTCGTCGGTGATATTAGAAGAGTCAGAAAGGAAAACAAGAACTTCCTCACCTGGCTTAAACTGCTGGTCTTGGGACTTCAGGTCGAAGTAAGATTTGTAGTTGGTGGCACTGATGTCTGCATTCTGGACTGCAATCCTGGAACAGTCAGCCAGTTTGTCCTTTAACTTTATGACATATAAGAAACAAGAACGTTCGTCTTCTGTAAGCTTGCTGTTTTCCCAAAGATCCCACAAAACTGAAACTGGACCCCTTACTGCTCTTGCTTACATTAGCTCAAAGGTTGAAAATCTTGTTCGATGACTTGGCATCTCCTGAATGGCAAACGGGACAGCTGGTTGGTATATGTGCCACTTACGGGGCTTTTTGGAGCATAGTTTCCGGAGCGATGACTTGAGGGTGGCATGAAAATTCTCGATTCTTCCATTAGCACTGGGATGGTAAGGAGTTGTGAAGAGTGGCTTGGTCCCGAGCAATCTTTGTAGTTCCACCATCATCGGAGATGTTAACTGCGTGCCTCGATCAGATAATATCTCCCTATGTATAATGGTTCTTGCAAAGATTGATAGTAGTGCCTCAGCCGTAGAGAAGGAAGTCACCTCCTTAAGTGGAACAGCCTCCGGGAATCCTGTGGCAAAGTCTATTAAAGTAAGTGTGTAGTGGTGTCCTTTAGATATTGGTGGAGATAAAGGGCCGACAATATCGATTGCAACTCTAGAAGATAGTTATTATGGTAAGTTGTTTTAAGGGTACTCGTTTAACCCTTCCTTGGAAAGACATTCTCTGGCACTTATCACAAGACTTACGGAACACTGGAAATCAGACTATATGGCAGGCCAGTAGTCACCTATTTTTATGCCAGTCTTGCAATGAGATAGATGACCTGCCAGGGTCGTGGGTGACAGATAGTACCGATGGCCGACAATCTGCGGGAAAGACGAGATACTTCCGTCCTTCCTGGTTTTTTTTGTTATTTGAGGAACAGCAAATCCTGTAAAGATTTCGTACTTAAAGATGGAAGCTGAACGACTATGTTCCTCTTCGCCGAAGGAAGGTTTCTCCCGAAGGGCTGCTAGCGTGGGATAAGAGCTCTGTAGTCTAGCGAAGTCTTGTGGAGTCATTGTCAGAGTTTGTAAGTTAGGAAGAACTAGAGGGTGAACCTTGTGGGCAGCTGTATCACGAGTCTGGATGGCTTGAATATTTTTCTCTGAAGATGGGGGAATACTAGGAGAATTATGAGATTTGGTTATGTCAGGATCATCAGGTCTGCTCACAACACAACAAATCTACATATAATTTTAATATTTACAACAGAAATCACCAATATCTCCTGGGGTCGTGTCGAGAGCTGCCTTGTTCAACATCTTGCGCTTTTACCGTCAAAATGCCTCACTGCTGGTGTCTTCACACTGCCAAATCCTTGGACAGGGATTTTGTTTAGCTAGCAGTGAACGCCTTCCCTTTCCTCATTGACAGTGCTTACGAAACAGGGGTTTTAAAAATGCACCACTACTCCACTGCCGCAATCCCTTTCAAACTGGTGCTCAAATCTAGATTTATCTTGGAGCTGGAGTGCCTAGGATTCACAGAAGCAGGCGTGGTATTGCTGAAAACCGCAACAGAGTGGTGTAGTGGTGGAGGCAATGGTGGTAGCCGCATCTGTGGAGTCCTGGACAACTAACTCTCTTGCTCTCTCTTTTCTTCCTTCGTATTTCCCAGATTTTTTTAAGCTACTCCTTTCTTGTAAGCGTCATTATCCATAAGGAAACAAGAAAAATAATAACGATGTTAGCGTGTACACTCTTATCTGTCAGCCAGCGGAGCAACACGCTACATCCCTCCCTTAGTGTCTTTTGGGTGACTGGGAGTGAGAGATGGTGCTGGTGTAGTAGGTTCAAGTGACCAGCTAGTTTGAAGTTAACAAATGCACACGCAGCCCCATTTTTACTGCCAGACGTACAACGCATTTACTCCCAGCCATGGCAACGCACAGACGTCTTCAGCCGCAACCATTCGACAGTATCAGTAGTAGGCATGCCATGTAGGTTAGATTGGGTAATGTTAGGTTAGGTATTGCTACACATCACTTAGGTTAGGTTAGGTTAGGTAATGCTAAATTGGATTAGTGTCCTGTTATCTTAAAACCCGAACCATTCGTAGTACTGAATGGCTTGACAAGCTAAATAATCTATACCTAATACTTGAATTCCAATAAAAAGTGAAAAGAACTAATATATTAATGAGAAATTGTGTGATGTGGCATAATAGCTAACGGATCTCAGTCAACGCCTAAACGTTCTTTCGAGAGTAAAATGAGTATCCTTAAGAGGGGGTCCAGGGAGGTCTGTGCGTGAGAAATTCTGTGATGTGGCATAATAGCTAACGGATCTCAGTCAACGCCTAAACGTTCTTTCGAGAGTAAAATGAGTATCCTTAAGAGGGGGTCCAGGGAGGTCTGTGCGTTGCCATGGCTAGGAGTAAATGAGCAATACGTTTGACAGTAAAAATATGGCTGCGCGCACATTTGGTCACTTGAAACTAGCTGGCCACTGAATCCTACGACACCGGTGAAGCAGTTTATTTTCAAACGTCAGTTTAAAATGAGATGTCTCAACTTATTACTACACAGCAGGTTTCAGATTCCACGGCGTACGGAGCGGGAGCTCCCAGCTATTCTACCTCTGAAAGGCACCATCCCATGTGCGATCGCACGTGGACAGTACAAATGTTCTCATATTACATGAACAATCCCCCTTATCCCCCTCCTTAACCACGTGGTCAATACAAATGTTCTTACATTACATGAACGGCAGCTGCTAGCCGCGGTCTCTTTTCACCCCTTAATTATGATGTGAATAATGTCATGGAAAGTCCCTCCCTATCACGTCACAACCCCATCATTAACCCATCCTCCTCCTCCTCTTCCTTAGCCTACGTGGTCAGTGCAAATGTTTTATTTTTACATTACATGAAGGGCAGCTGCTACCAGCGGCGTCCTCTCTTTCTCTACCCCTTAATTATGATGTGAATAATGTCGTGGAAAGTCTCTCCCGATCACGCCACAGTCCACTCATTATCCCATCCTCTCCCTCCTCTTCTTCCGCTTCCTCCTCCTCCTCCTCCTCCTCCTCCTCCTCCTCCTCTTCCTCATCCACCTCCACCTCCTCCTCCTCCTCCTCCTCCTCCTCCTCCTCCTCCTCCTCCTCCTCATTCGCCGCCACCTCCTCATCCATCTCATTCTCCACATCTCTTTCCCGCTGATCATTGTCGGGGTGATAATACGCCCTTGAGGTATAGCCATCGACGTGAAAGCGCTTGTTGTCAAAATGTGACAACGTACGCTTTCGCATGCGAGTGGTACAAATTTGTCCTTTCACATTCCTGATATTATAGCAATCCACCATTCCACATGCGACATTATTAAGTGTTTCTCTATACTGCTGATGCAATATATTTTCCTGATGGTGAGTTGGAATATCTTTACCTCGAGATACTTGCTTGTCATATTTCAACAGCAGCGAATACATCTTTGGCTTTAATATGATCGCCTCTTTGATGAGCGTGGATCCGGTTTCAGATTTCAGCAAGCCTAGTTGACCCTTCCGCTCCCCATTAAAACAAGGGTGATCTGAAGCAAAGTTACTGGTGTCGAGAAAATTTGCCATGGGTCTATGTTTCAGTTCATCATTTAAGTTTGTAGGTATGTGCAGACTGAATATGAAACTGTCCGTATCTTATATATAAGCTAATTTAGCTCTCTCCCCATAATTAGCTTTGATGACACGATACCAAAAGTTGTACATGTACTTCTTTGCCACTTCTAAAATATGGTATCCCAAGTAATTTGGCTGCCTGATTTTAATCGTATTCTTACTGTTGACGCATATGACTCGGTCCTCGCCTAATTGGTGTACCCTTTTAAAGGATGGATTTCTTGCATACTTCAGGAAAGACTTTCTTTTTGTCACTAATTTTTGTTGGAGGCCATACTTCACTTCAGATAGCATGGATTTGCCATAAACTGCGTTTGACATCAGTTTGCAAATGCGATTTTTAATGGCGCACGTCTCATTTTTACGCTGAGTAACCTTCCTTTCTATAAAAGGTTTCAGGTATGGAGCCTGTCTGAAGCTATATATAGCATGGACACATTGTATTTCCAGTCCAAGTGAGAGTAAAAGTTGCAGCAATTCCAGACTGATGAGATGATCTTTCAGTCTCTTATGACTGGCCACGAGTTTACGAGTTTTCTTCCCCAGCTTACGACCTTCAGCTTCTAACAGTCTTTTACTGTACGGCGAGATGTCATCTTCTGTAATAGTCATATGTGCGAGGCACAGAAGGAACTCATCCGTGACCCGGGCCACGTCGGGGGAAAAGTCGCAGGTGTCCAAATGCAGCCAGTAACCGACATCGCCATCTGTCGCGTGATTCTGGATGCCAACTTCAAAAAAATCAACCATCTCTGACTGAGAAAGGTTTTTGATGTTGCCCATAGGCAGGGGGGAACACATAATGGTTGCATATAATGAATTATAGTCCAGATAGAACACATAGGTGCCGGGCCCGCCGTCGGGTTCGTGGTTTGACTGCAGGTGAGGTCTGACGCAAGTTACAAAGCATCCTCGTACATTTCTTTGGATCAGGTGATACATGTTAGGGTCGTAAGGTGGATCAAGTTGATCGCCTGTCGACTTCAAACTTCAAACAAATGTCTTGAAACTGCAATTCCTTAATCCTTACTTTTAATAAATGTGATTCTGACTTGGCAAAGATGTCCACGTGTGACTCTGGCAACTGCAGGTCTTTTATGATTAAGGAGACGTCAAAGCTCATATTATGCGCCAGAGAGATTAGATATTTCCTCATGCCATGACACTTGAGGTTGCATCGCGCGCACAATGCCCCCTTGTAATTATTTTGTGGTAATGAGTGGTCGTGATGTTTATGAGGTGGGGTTTTCACATTAAAGGATTGACGGCAGACCTCGCAGTGGCGCTGACGTTTGAAGTGGACTTCATCCTCCGCAGACATGCTAATTGGATAGCCAACTACACTTTCCTTGATGATTCGCCAAGCTTCGGATAGGCTATCAATGAAATTATTCACGGGATCTTCGCCGAAATAACTTCTTTTTTCTACGAAATTTTCATGCCTATTGATGATGAGATACGAGTAGCCAATTGGGTCATGTTCAGCTATCACACTCCTATTCTCCTTAGGTTTTATCATAGTTTCAAAATCAAAAAAATGCTAAGTAGGCAGGCTAATAGGTGTAGGCAAAATTTTTGAATTTTACTTTTTTCGGCATCACCTGGAAAGAGAAGAGTTTGAGTGAAGTCGCAACGGCACTCGTGATCGCTCAAACTGACAGACTTGGGAACTGAGCTGAAACATATTTTGCAAATCTAAAGACTCTCTAGGGTGGGAGAGCTTTTCATCAATTTCTGGTGCAGCTTCTCCACGTCTTTAATGAGCGTCATATGTCTTCCGCCTAGTAAAAGGAGTGGGATTACAGTTTTATACTTGCGTGAGCCTTTTCTTGATAATGTTAAATAGTACATCTCACCGCTTTTGGTCAGTTTATCCAGAGACAGGCGAATTAACCTTTCTAACTGACTCAAGTTCTCTCAAGTCACAGAACTCTCTAGTTTTCTGCGTGTGACATATTTCTCTCCGCCATGCCATCTCCGTAATATTTTTGGAATTCTTTTCCAAGGTACACCTCGGGCGTGAGGTCTGAAAGCCGCCAAACACCGAATAACACAGGACGAATGTCAGCCATCAGGATTGAAAATTTCATTCCCAGCTCGCACGCCTTTAGGATATACAACATAATCTCCTATGCCACTGCACGCGACATGCAAGCAATAGTTGATGAAAAAATTCTCTACTCTTGAAATGATAAAACCAGATCCTTCAGTCTCGCTGGTAAGGCTTTCCTACCGATTGTTCAGCTGATGGATCCATAAATCAACAAGGTCAGGCACATCTTGATAGGTGATCAGTCGTGCTCTAAAAGCAATATGAATGACTCGATGTTCATCCTCGCCTAAGGTAGAGAATTTAACCAGTAACTGAGAAATGTGTGAAAATATTTTCAGGGTGGAGGGGAATGGCGAGCCATGTGACGTGAAATATGATCTAATTTCCCGTATAAAGAACTCCCTGTATTAGTAAGTAGTCCGAATGGATCTCTGCTTACATGATCAGGTATGTCATATTGATGTCTGGTGAAGCTCCTCATAAAATTTTCCCTCGAATCAATTAACCGCGGTTCCTCCGGCGTCCCGCGCTCATTGTGGCATGCTTCCGCTTGTGGCGTGTCTGGGGGAAAAAAAATAGAAGTAGCAGCGACACTTTATTATTATTATTATTATTATTATTATTATTATTGTTATTATTATTATTATTATTATTATTATTATTATTATTATCAGTATTATAATTTTTATTATTATTATTATTAAATTGATATTTATCTTGTGTAGGTAGCGGGGGAATTGAAGTCTCGGAAGAATTTAATACAATCTCCGATAATCCACTCAGCCCCGACTGTGGCGAGTCTTAAAAAAAGAATATTAGTAGTAGCTAGTAGTAGTGGCAGTGGTGCCGTATTTATTGATTTATTATTTATAGTAGATTTTTTTTTCTCACCTCTTCCCCAACCTCCACGTGGGATGTTGGCTTGTGACGCTTGCCGACGTGTGTGTTCTAAGTCACCGCTCTGCTCAATCGAGTGTGAGCCTGTACAGGAAGATGTACTCAGAGCTCAAACTTGTAAAGATTGACAGTCATTTCATATTTATTATTATACATTCTCGCCATAATAAGTAATAATGCTTTCCAGAAGAATCAAGATTCCCAACTTCGCAGGTGTGTTCTGGTGGAGGATGTGGAAACAGAACACCACACCGCTCGCATAAATCACACTGGTCCTCCACACATGAGGGGCAGGTGGATTAGTGTGCCATCTCCCACACACTTGACATAAAAGCCGCGTCTCTGCTGTCCCACAGTAAACACCCATTTTTCTTTTCTTTTTTTTTTTTCTATAGCATTGTCAACACTTGCACCCCGTCCGCTATGGCGCGTGGGGAAACACTGAAGTTTCCCGCGCAGACGACCGCGAGGCGCGTGGCCTGACTCGGAAGTAGGAAACACCTGCCTGTTTCTTTATCTCCGCCCCTACCCTTATCCCACCTTGATCGATTCTCTTCAAAACTTTACGTCCGAGACGTAAAAGTTAACGTGGTCTTATGTGTAACACGCAAGTAACACTGTTTCCCCCATCTTCAAACTGAATAGGTTTACCTCTTTGATTGGTAATTTTGATGGCCACACTCTGTATAGTTCATATGGAAAGTGGTTTATACGTAATTGGATTCGCACCTTTACTGGTGCTGTCGCCGGGGAGTGGTATGTCGTCTAATATATTAACTATATTAACTATATTAACTTATAGTTGTTTACCAAATCGTGTGGGAGAAATGATGTCGGTATAAACGTACATATAATCCGTCCCCGCATCAGCTCGCGGTACATATTGAACGAATAATTTTATGGGTGTCGAGGGGGAAGCTTCGCTCGCACTGGAAGATGAAATGGTGTCGCCAGGTCTTTGAAAGTAGACGGTGTAGCGAAAATTTAGATTGAAACCCAGAATGCGAGCTATATGCGAGGCAAATTTTATACTTATATCACTGTAAATAGGATCGTCATTAGGAGGCACGATCGCATTGTTAACTATGACTCTCTCCAAGTCGCGGTCGTAATAGGTAATTTCCGAGTATGGGAAATAGATCTTCTTAAAGGACTCATTCAAAATTGCTTGAAGTTCTCTCACTATCTGTCCATTAATCGCCTTAGTTATGGCCGGTATGTTCTTATCGGTAAAATTGGAGATGATATTCCTTTCTGGTAGATAGGTATACATGTTATATTCATACACATCAAACTCGGACTGCTTAACCCGACCATAAAACGATATACTGGAATTTGGATCCCCTTCCGTAATGCAGTAGAAATATTTAGGGAATAAAATATTACACAGGCGACTTCATAATCCCTACCGGTGTCTAAATGAATGGGTAATATTCTGTTTTCAAATTCTGTTGTTGTGTTTTTGGGAAATGACCTACCGCCTGCAAGAGAAGATAGGTATACGTATATATCGTCACTATCTCTGAACGACATGTTTTTTTTATGCCCTGTCAACTAACAGACTGACTTTAAACTTCACCTTTTCATGTCATATATATGTCGACAGGCTGGAGGATATAACGGCACAGCGTGGCCGACCTTGACCATCGGGAAGTGGCTGGGCATTGGAATGTACTGAGATGTCGGAGGGAACACGTGATGGCAAGACTCACCACCCTGGCCGTCCAGGATCCGCGCGTGCGACTAGCGCGTGGCGGCCGCGCGGTGGCCCAAAACAAAGGCCGCATGACCCCTGGCGGCGTCGCCACCCACTTTTCTGAGGCGTTCAGTCCTCCCCCATCTCCTTCCCTTCATCAAGTGGTGGGTGACACTGGAATGTACTGAGATGTCGGAGGGAACACGTGATGGCAAGACTCAAACCAACCTGACCATCCAGGATCCGCACGAGTGAAAGGGAGGTCGTAATGGCAAGCCACCAGGGACCCCCAAACCATGTGTGTGATGGCGACCCTGACGTCAAGCCGTCAGCGATCCCCACCGCCTGCGTTACCTGATGAGTTCAATCCTCCCCCACCCCCTTCCCTTCCGCTGACCTTGACCATCGAGTAGTGGGAGACACTGGAATGTACTGAGATGCCGGAGGGAACACAGGGAACACGTGATGACAAGATTCAAACCACCCCGGCCGTCCAGGATCCGCGTGAGTGAAAGGGAGGCTGTAATGGCAAGCCACCAGTGACTCCCAAACCATGCGTGTGATGGCAACCCTGACGTCAAGCCGTCAGCGATCCCCACCGCCTGCCTTGCCTGACGCGTTCAGGTTCCCCCCCCTCTTCCTCACAATTACTTCCAACCCACCATTATTGATTCACTTAGTCATATCATAGTCACCAAAGAATAATGACACACCAAAGGATAATGACACACGCCCCTACCTCTCCCCGTCAGCGCCGCCGTCGCCGTCGCCGTTGCCCCCTCCACCTCCCTCATGGCATGCCATTTTAGGATGGGCGACCCCCCATGGCAATTTACCTACTACTGATGGAAATGCAGAAGCAGGCAATGTGTGTCAGGGCAATGCTTCCTTTAAATATCTAAAAGGGAAAGTTTTTTTTTTTTTTTAGATATTCAAAAACAAGATTCATCACCTGATATTTCGTGCTATCCCCGACATGTTAAGCGAAAAAAAAAAAAGTTTTGTCAATCTTAAAAATTTTCATGAAAATACTCCAGAGACGCCCCCTTAAATAAAGTACGAGAATATGTGTTAAATAAAGATTTGGAAGGTTTATGTAGAAAGAAAGAGTGAGGAATGTATACCTCGATGCCAGAGGCTATCACCGTTTCGCTCTCAGCACACAGAGACGGGTCTCTGATATGGAAGCAGTAGTCATTCCAAGGATATTCAGAGTACCTCCACAGGTCCCCCAAATTAGCAGAGACAAAATGCTATAGACACCTCCGCTTTGGGGGATCCTGAGGAGGAATTCGAGTGTTAGGAAAAATACAAATATGAAGTTGTGATCGGAGGATCCCAGCAGAGAAGATAGGGTGACAGCATAAATAGAAAAGGTTAGGAAAAGAATGATGGGTGTGTCTCCAAGACGGTCAGGAATCTGATAGGTCGTGGAGGATATCAAAGTTAAAAGCTAGTTCTCCAGGTTGGTCAGTGAAAGTAGAGGAAAGCCAAAGCTGGTGGTGAACAATGAAGTCTCCAAGAATGGAGATCTCCGCAATAGGTAAGAGTCAACATGTCCTGCACTTTGGAAGTTAAGAGGTAAAAAATCCTTTCATAGCCAGAGGAATTAGGTGAGAGGTATACAACAGAGATAAATTTAGTTTGAGAGTGACTCTGTACTCGTACACAGATGGTGGGAAATTCGGAAGAACGTAGGCACGAGAGCAAGTTAAGTTGTTGCACACATAGACGAAACATCCAGCTTTGGATTGAAGATGAGGATAGAGAAAGAAGGGTACAGAAAAGAGGTTACTGTCAGTCGCCTCAAACACCTTTGTTTCGGTGAGGCAAAAGAATGTTGCAAATATTAATGAAGAAAAGTTCAGGATGGTGTCAAGACACTTGGGGTCGATACCAGAAGAATATTCCGACTTGGGGACATTTGTGACCCCCTTCCCCAGACGGGAACTCCGAGGTTGGTGTAGGAGTCGTCATATTGAATTTTGGATTTTGAGTGAAAGATATGCGTGTAATTAGTTGCACGTAGTTTTGTGTAAAGGAAATGTCTTTAGAGTGTAGGCTGTGAATACTCCCTTGTGTTGTGAGACACGTTTCAGCAGTTGTCTACTGCCTCCTTCATATTGGTTTTCTGATCTCCAGCTGCTCTCAATCACCATTGTTTGTTAACATATGATGCGTTATGTTTGCGTTCCTGTAAATAATACACTCTGGTTCGCAATTTTTAATATAAAATATGAATTGATGCTTTGACCAAAAGAAAATCCTGTTTGTGGAGCTCAGAGATTATGAAGATCACAAACACAAAAACACAAACCCTCTTCGGTCCTGTAGCGAACACCACATATGCCTCAAAGGCATCTTACCAAGTTGATGTCCTGAATTTTCTCTCACAGGCCTACTGCTGCCGGCTGCGTGCGGAGCTGCGTCGCTTGGGAAAGGTCAGCCGCGCTTTTTTCAATGGCATAAAAAATCTGCTGAAAGTCATCGAAGGAAACTCCCCATGGCAGGCTGCCTGGCGATGGGGTAAGGACACTGACCGGGCAGCGCTGAGTGACCTCCTGACAAAGGCCGCTGCAGCCAATTGTCCTGTGACTGCCGCCTTCTTGCAGAGGGCGGGAGCGTGGCCCTTCTTCAGCAGAACCTTGGGTGGTAGTGCCCTACACGCCGCGCTGGAGGCTGGCCACCAGGGCATGGTCGAGGTGTTAACCAGGGACCTCGGGGGCTCTCCATACGTGCCGGACACACACGGTCGACTTGCAGTGCACATGATGACCGATGAGGAGCGACGGAAGCTGGACCAGGTGAGGCTGTCTGTTTGTTTGTGTTTAGATATTTATCATACATGTCACTTCCATCTTTCCTTCCTTCTCTCTCTCTCTCTCTCTCTCTCTCTCTCTCTCTCTCTCTCTCTCTCTCTCTCTCTCTCTCTCTCTCTCTCTCTCTCTCTCTCTCTCTCTCTCTCTCTCTCTCTCTCTCTCTCTCTCTCTCTCTCTCTCTCTCCACACATTCACTATTTTCTGTTTCCCTCACGTCACACAGAAAGTCTTCGAGATGGAGCGGACAAAACTAGAGAATCTGGAGCTTCGCCAAAAGGGAGATCGCGATAAGATGGAGGTACGGAAAGCGTTGTACGTACAGAATGCTCTTTTTGGCAAGAGTAAGGATGTCTCTGCAGCTGATAACCGTGTCGCCTTGCTTCTGGCCTCGCGCAAAGGTTTTCTGCACCTGACTCATCTGATTCTGCAGGAAGGACTTCTTCCCATTGACGAGGTGCTCGACGATACTTGTGACACCACAGCCCTTCACCAGGCAGCCTCACATGGCCAGGATGGCTGCGTGGCGCTGCTGCTGAGTGCTGGCGCAAACGCACACCAACGCGATATCTACGGCCAGACGCCGCGCCTCTTGGCCGCCATGTTTGGACACACAAGTACTTGTGACCTGCTGGCCCAACAAGAGGTGCATGACTCACCTTGCCGCGCGGGGACCACTGCCAAGCAAGTGAAGCAAAACTTTAAAGGGTACCACAAGATGTATTATAAGTACAGCCGGAATGTAATAACACCCTTCGACCGCCATTACCCCGAAAGAATAATTAAGAAACTTATAAAAAGTAAACCACTCCGGGAGCTACAACAGGAAGCTCAGTTGCAGCAGAAAACTTTGGATTTATCAAGAGGAGAGGCCCTTGAGGTAAAGGAAGCGGTAATGGCGGAACTGAACGTCATCATGGAAAACGTGTCAAAGGAAGATCCCACCTACCGCGGAAACCTGAGTTTGGTGGGCAGTTCTGGGGATGGCTCCAAGCTGTACGCTCCTGATGAATTTGATGTAAATATAGTGATTCACCATGACGATATAAGAGTTATTGTTAGTGAGAGAGAGAAAAAGGAGGCATTGCTGAAGGGCAGACTACGAATAGCTGTGGAGGCAAAAAAAGAAAAAAATATGTATCTTCAGGGAAACAAATTTATGGATAATCTGTATGAGGAGGTGCACCGCTTCCTCGTTGATCACACCTTGCAAGATGAAAGACTGAGCCTGGTGCCACCGGGATTAACTAGCACACAGGTAGGCGTGGCGCTCGCTCTGGCCTGGCAGGGGCAGGAATATCCACTGTTACTGGTCGGCGTGGACCTAGTGCCGGTGCTGGAGGTGCCGTGGCAGGAACAAATCCCCAGACCCCTCCTTACTCCCGAGGACACCTCCACCATGCAGCTCAGTAATGCAGCTGACGGCTCTTGGCGGTGCAGCTTTGCCTTGACAGAAGCAAAGGTACTAGGAACGTTGAGCCTGGCGGAGCGCCAAGTGCAATTGATGGGAAAGTTACTTCTTTCGCGACTCAAGGCCGAGCGCTGGATGCCCCGACACAAGAAGAGTTTCTGCACCTGGTTTTTCACACGGGAATGGAGCATCGCAGTGCCGAGCGGGTTCTGCTTTAAGAACGCGTTCCTACGGTGGCTGGAGCATAGAAGGTACAGGGAGAAGGAACCTGCCAAGGAGCTGGAGGTTGAATGGAAGAACAATTCCAAAGAGCTGAGGGCTGAATGGGAGGACAGCCCCAAGGAGCTGCGGGCTAGACATAATGACCCCACCAAAGAGATTGGGTTTGGATGGGAAGACACTGCCGGATGGCTAGTATATGTGTTCAGACTGATGTGTGCAAATCCAGAGGAATCACGAGAACATCTCATAACTCGAAACAGCTCCGCCTACTTTGGAGGGGACTGTGAAGGACTAAAATCTGGGGATGGGGCGCCTGTCATTGTGCAGTGTCTGGAGGAGAATTTGGAAGAGCTGTGTCACGGCTCGTTTGGCCAACGCGATCTGAGCAAAAATAGTCAAGCAGTGGTGAGGAATATATTAGATGCAGAGAATTCAAATCCATGTAATAGTTACCAGTAAACTGTGCAACTCATGGTAAGTTACACATAAGCACACACACACACACACACACACACACACACACACACACACACACACACACACACACACACACACACACACACACACACACACACACACACACACACACGTACACACACACACGCACACACACACACAGATGCAGGTGATAACCACCAAGAGCACAAATCCTCAATGCTGGATGCCATATATGAACAATTATATAATTTGATAGTTAAGCTCTTAAATTTGGAGACCTATAAATGTAAAACAAATCCTTCACAAGTAAGATTTTTCTTTAAACACAAAAAATGCTCCACTCTGTATTATAAACTGACGTGTTTAAAACAAACACAATAAATAACTTTTTGTTTACTGAAGTTTTTATGCCACAACATATATATATATATATATATATATATATATATATATATATATATATATATATATATATATATATATATATATATATATATATATATATATATATATATATATATATATATATATATATATATATATATATATATATATATATATATATATATATATATATATATATATATATATATATATATAATTTTTGTATAGGAGGGACACCGGTCAAGAGTAACAAAAAAAGTCCAATAAAAAAAAAGGGGCCCCACTGAGATGCCGGTGTCTGAATAAGATCTAAAGTGATAAATGTCTTGAAACCTCCCTATTGAAGGAATTCAAGTCATAAGAAGGTTAAAATACAGAAGCAGGTAGGGGGTTGCAAAGTTAACAGAGAAAGGAATGAAAGATTGAGAATACTTTTTTGCCCTAGAGTAGACAGAATAGGGATGAGAGAGAGAAGAAAGTCTTGTGCAGCGAGGCCACAGGATGATGGGAGGCATGCAGTTAGCAAGACCAGAAGAGCAGTTAGCATGAAAATAGCGGTAGAAGATAGCAAGAGATGCAACATTCCGGCGATGAGAAACAGACTGAAGACCGTCAGTTAGAAGAGAGGAGTAGATAAGACGAAAAGATTTTCATTCCACCCTGTCTAAAAGAGCGGTATGAGTGGAAGCCCCCCAGACATGTGAAGCATACTTCATACATGGAGGAATAAGTCCCTTGTATAGAGTTAGCAGCTGGATGGGGGGAGTGAAAAAAATGGTGGAGACGTCTCAGAATGCCAAATTTCGTAGAGGCTGTTTTAGCTAGAGATGAGATATGAAATTTACAGTTTAGATTATAAGAAAAGGACAGACCGAGGATGTTCAGTGTAGAAGAGAGGGACAGTTGAGTGTCAATGAAGAAGAGGGGATAGTTGTTTGGAAGGTTGTGTCAAGTTGATAGATGGAGGAATTCAGTTTTTGAAGCATTGAAAAATACTAAGTTTGTTCTTCCCCAGTCAGAAATTTTAGAGAGATCCGAAGTCAATCGTTCTGAGGCTTCCCTGCGTGAGCTTTTTACTTCCTGAAGAGTTGGACGTCTGTGAAGTGGATAGGGAAAGAAGTTTGGTTTAAAAGATCATTGATGAATAAAAGGAAAAGAATGGGTGATAGGACAGAACCCTGAGGAACACCACTGTTAATAGATTTAGGAGAAGAACAGTGACCGTCTACCACAGCAGCAATAGAAAGGTCAGAAAGGAAACTTGAGATGAAGTTACAAAGAGAAGGATAGAAGCTGTAGGTGGGTAGTTTAGAAATCAAAGCTTTGTGCCAGACCCTATCAAAAGCTTTTGATATGTCTAAGGCAACAGCAAAAGTTTCACCAAAATCTCTAAAAGAGGATGACCAAGACTCAGTAAGGAAAGCCAGAAGATCACCAATAGAGCGGCCTTGATGGAACCCATACAGGTGATCAGATAGAAGTTTGTGAAGTGATAGATGTTTAAGAATCTTCCTGTTGAGGATAGATTAAAAAAGTTTAGATAGTCAGGAAATTACAGCAATAGGACGGTGGTTTGAGGGATTATAATGGTCACACTTTTTAGTAACAGGCTGAATGTGGGCAAACTTCCAGCAAGATAGCAAGATGTTGACAGACAAAGCTGAAAGAGTTTGACTAGGCAAGGTGCAAGCACAGAGCCGCAGTTTTGGAGAACAATAAGAGGGACCCCATCAGGTTCATAAGCCTTCCGAGGGTTTAGGACAGTGAGGTCATGGAAAACATCATTGCGAAGAATTTTTATAGGTAGCATGAAGTAGTCTGAGGGTTGAGGAGAGGGAGGAACAATCCCAGAATCGTCCAATGTAGAGTTTTTAGCAAAGGTATAAGCGAAGAGTTCAGCTTTAGAGATAGATGTGATAAAAGTGGTGCAATCTGGTTGAAATAAAGGAGGGAAAGAAGAAGCAAAGTTATTGGAGATATTTTTTGGCTAGATGCCAGAAGTCACGAAGGGAGTTAGATCCTAAAAGATTTTGACACTTTCTATTAATAAAGGAGTTTTTGGCCAGTTGGAGAACAGGCTTGGCATGGTTCTGGTCAGAAATATAAAGTGCATGAGATTCTGGTGATGGAAGGCTCAAGTACCTTTTATGGGCCACCTCTTTATCATGTATAGCACGAGAACAGGCTGTGTTAAACCATTGTTTGGAAGGTTTAAGTCGAGAAAAAGAGTGAGGAATGTACCTCTCCATGCCAGACACTATCACCTCTGTTATGCGCTCGGTACACAGAGACGGGTCTCTGTCACAGAAGCAGTAGTCATTCCAAGGAAAATCAGCAAAATACCTCCTCAGATCCCCCCAAACTAACAGAGGTAAAACGCCAGAGGCACCTCCACTTAGGGGGATCCTGAAGAGGTATTGGAGTGATAAGACAAGATACAGATATGAGATTGCGATCAGAGGAGCCCAACAGAAAAGAGAGGGTAACAGCATACGCAGAAGGATTAGGTGTTAGGAAAAGGTCAAGAATGTTGGGTTTATTTCCAAGACGGTCAGGAATACGAGTAGAGTGTTGCACCAATTGCTCTAGGTCATGGACGATAGCAAAGTTGAAGGCTAGTTCGCCAGGATGGTCAGTGAAGGGAGAGTAAAGCTAAAGCTAATGGTGAACATTGAAGTCTCCAAGAATGGAGATCTACGCAAAAGGGAAGGGAGTCAGAATGTGCTCCACTTTAAAAGTTAAGAAGTCAAAGAATTTCTTATAGTCAGAGGAGTTAGATGAGAGGTATACAGCACAGATTAATTTAGCTTGAGAGTGACTCTTTAGTCGTAGCCAGATGGTGGAAAACTCAGAAGATTCAAGAGCGTTGGCACGAGAGCAGGTAAAGTCATTGCGCACATAAATGCAACATCCTGCTTTGGACTTTGGGTTACTGTCAGTTGCCTCAGACACCTGTGTGTCAGTGAGGGAAAGAAGATGAGGTTTATCAGAGGAGAGGTGATGTTCTATAGATTGAAAATTAAATCTAAGACCGTGAGTGTTGCAGAAATTAATGAAGAAAAAGTTGAGAGGCGTGTCAAGACACTTAGGGTCGATACCAGAAGAGCAGTCCGACCTGGGGACATTTCTGTTCCCCTCCCCAGATGGGGGACTCCGAGGCTGGTGTAGGAGTCGCCATGATTTTGAATTTTGAGTGAAAGGTGTGTGTGTAATTAGGTTCTTGTAGTTTTGTGTGAAGGAAGAGTGTGTGTGTGTGTGTGTGTGTGTGTGTGTGTGTGTGTGTGTGTGTGTGTGTGTGTGTGTGTGTGTGTGTGTGTGTGTGTCTGTCGCACCCCCCCTCCCTTCTTTCCTTGTACCGCCCTTAGCAGCAGTGTGGGGAGAGTGTTTTCGCGCACTTTCTCAGTCACCACCCAGCAGTTGGAAGAAACAGATGTACTAAGACTTGCTCTAATGTTCGAAGGAGAGTAAGGCAGAATTTTAATTAGCCGGGTTAGTTGCCTTAAGTGGATAAGTGAGTCATTACTGGCCGTACGCCCTGCCTTACTTATATAGACTAGGAGTCTCCATAGTAGTCTGCCAATAAGTGTAGTTGTGAATTACATTCTATACCTAGGGAAGTGACTCATTGCCCGTGTGAGAGTACAGGTCGAGCTGGCGCAGTGAACGGTGATTGACACTCCTGTGTGTTTGTAAGCACTCTTTGCTGTAGTTTCTGGTGTCTCTTGTTAGTGACCCTGTTTGTCTTAAATGCTACTGCGGGCTGATGCAGTCCAGCCACAGAAGACCTAAATAATTAGCCACGTAGTAAACTTTACTCCTTCCTCAGGTCCTAACACGATCTGTCGTCCAGGAGGCAGTAAACGATACTACTCAGCTTGAGGCTATAAGACTCTGTTGGGCAGTGGGAGGACTGTCACAGAGGGCAGAAACCCAATCGGGTATTATACCTCGACCATAAACGTGTTATTGTATGTTAACTGGTTGTCGATTCTTCTGCAGCTGTGGGTGTTAAGTGTTGTTTGAGTATTTCCCTTGTCTATGGGTAGGTTAAACAGACTGGCGACCTCAAATTAGTGTCCCCTGGAGTTATGACTGCTGTGGCATGACGCTTAACCAAGCCGCATGCACTCCATCCTCTGGTCCCCTGGGACCTGACGCCAGCCTCGGTCAACCACGTGGGTGAAGTCAACCCTCACACCCTTTATCTCCGGACGCCTGCCCTGGCCATGACCTGACCTGGCCAGTAACCACCCCTACATCAGCACAGTCAGTGTCTGCCTAGCCCTGCTGGCGGACATACGCAGAGTCCTCGTCCAGCCAGACTTGGGATTGGACCTGTGACTCCTAGCAGCTTCACATATTTATCATTTTGTATAGTTTATAGTTTATTTTATTAATATAACGCAGCTGCATTACCACCATGTTTATTTGATCACCCACACACAGTACTAGCACCAGATTTAACTAGCATATAAAAAAATCCAAAATATGTGCTAGGGGTAGCACACTGCTGTGAAATCACAAGGGCCCCTGTTCACCCATATTTGAGCCCTGCACTGAGTCCATGTAGAAGGTGGCTCATGGAAGCCAGTCCAGTTGCTACAGTTTGGTGAAGGAGCTGGGAATTGTGATGATAACAATAACAATAATATTAATAGTTATAATGCTAACAACACCGCCCATAAACAGAAGCAGCTGCGTCCTAATCAAGCGATGGACCTGTTTCTGACTTGAAAAGACGAAGCAAAAGGAGACTGAGGATTTAAAGCTTGTATTGTGTGAATTGTGTTAGTGTTGTTGTAGTGTCGGTGGTGGTGACTGCACAACGCTCCGCTGACTGTCGCTTCGCGGGTGTTCAAAGCACACACACACACACACACACACACACACAAGATCATGTTTTTGTTTACCATTATATTGCTTTCACGTAGTTTAACTGTAAATCCAGAAATGGAGGGGAAACACACACACACACACACACACACACACACACACACACACACACACACACACACACACACACACACACGCACTTGTCGTTTGCTTCGAAAATTATCACTGGTGTCGAAGCGTTGCATTCTTTATTTTCATATTTTTTTTGTAACATTTTGTAAAGGGGAGATAGATAGAGAGAGAGAGAGAGAGAGAGAGAGAGAGAGAGAGAGAGAGAGAGAGAGAGAGAGAGAGAGAGAGAGAGAGAGAGACATTGTGACATTCACTACCAGTGCTACTTCTCGAGGTTAGTGTATTACTTAACGGGAGTAATTGAGAACCGTGTGCTTGACTTACATTAGTGAACGACTTCTTGCTTTTTCCCATCCGAACACTAAGATTCCATCATGAGAGGAATAATTAATGGACAGAATGATAACCCCTTGTGACATGAAATAAGGCTTGAAAATGTCACGACCTGCTACGATGCGAGAGTAATTAAAGGTCTGTAATCATTTATATATGTCAATTTGAACGAGGGAATGACATAAGGTTATGAATGTAATAAAGAAGAGATCAGTCGGGAGTTGATGGTTGTGAGAAAAAGTGAGCGCCGGAGACTTAGAGTGCCTGTTTGGTGTTTGGCCCGCATGCGTAAAGCTCGCGGCTCGCTTCCTTCTCGCCGCGGCACACTCACGAGGACACACCGTCATGGTGTGGTGGTGCTTGGCCGCTTCTACCTGCTCGTTCTTGAACGATCGCTCCGAAAAATACTTAACTTTGCTAAATTTCAACATTTTTTTTTATGTCAAACA
>NW_026973686.1:742500-757500 GCF_035594125.1 Scylla paramamosain | reverse complement strand
AGGCAGGAGGAGTAGTGGTTATAGTGGTGAGTTAGTTCAGTCCAAACCGGCAGTAACCGTGATAGTAGTAGTAGTAGTAGTAGTAGTAGCAGTAGTAGTAGTAGTAGTACTAGTAGTATGCTGCATTTTTTTACCTCATCCTGTTTTGCCTCTCTCTCTCTCTCTCTCTCTCTCTCTCTCTCTCTCTCTCTCTCTCTCTCTCTCTCTCTCTCTCTCTCTCTCTCTCTCTCTCTCTCTCTCTCTCTCTCTCTCTCTCTCTCTCTCTCTCTCTCTCTCTCTCTTCCTGGATCTCCCTTTTTCCTTTTCCATTCACAATTTTTCCTTCTCTCACTATTTTCCTTACTCTCTGCACTTTACCTGCAGCCGCTTCCCCAGTGGCAAGCTGTGGTGAGGCCCTTTGGTGGGTGGGTGTGGATAAGCCTCGGCGTAGCTCTCCTTTTGTCCGGCCCTCTACTCTGGCTCCTCCTTCGCCTCTCCTTCAGTCACTTATCCATGCCCGACGCTGTATTCCTCACCTTCGCTGCCCTTGTCTGCCAGGTGTGTGTGTGTGTGTGTGCGTGTGTGTGTGTGTGTGTGTGTGTGTGTGTGTGTGTGTGTGTGTGTGTGTGTGTGTGTGTGTGTGTGTTTAGAGAAAAAGGTTGAGACAGCCAAGAAATTTGTCAAGAATGATACAGTATTCCAAATATCTGTATTCTTCCGTTTTGTATGATACTTTATTCATCCACTTAAGATTGCATAAAGAAAAAATACGGATATTCTCTCGCTTATCCTCTTCTTCCTCTTCCTTCTTCTTCCATTCGCATACATAGAGCCGCCCATGGCCAAGCTCACCTCACGTTCGAGTGTTCATTGCGACATGGCTCTTGTTTTGTCTGGTGGCGACCGTTTCCTTCGTCGGGAACCTCACCGCTTTCCTCACTGTGCCCGCCTACTCAACGACGCTAGAAACCTTGGAAGACTTGGTTCGTTCCGACTTTACTTGGGGTATCAACGACTTCGGGGCCGCTGACTATCAGCTCTTCAAGACAAGCGAGGTGGGGACGATAAATAGACAAAGAGAAAATGATGGTTGCTGAGTGAAACAAGTATAGTTATGGATGATGATACGATGGATGATGTGATGAAAAGAACAAGAACAAGAGAGAGAGAGAGAGAGAGAGAGAGAGAGAGAGAGAGAGAGAGAGAGAGAGAGAGATTGTATGAAGAGGGGATTGAGAGTATTGAGGGGATAATGAGGTGATGAAGAATGATGAGAAAAAAACTCAAAGGGATGGATGAGACTTAAGTATGGAAATCAGCTAGTAATTCTCTCTCTCTCTCTCTCTCTCTCTCTCTCTCTCTCTCTCTCTCTCTCTCTCTCCTCTCTCTCTCTCTCTCTCTCTCTCTCTCTCTCAACAGGTGCCCCTCTATCAGGAAATCTTCAAAGGCCTTACCTTCTGCCCGTCCCTCGTGGCCTGCATCCAGAAGGCGCTGGACGAGAACTTCGCCTTCATCTCCTTCAGTACCTACCTCAGGGACGCCGTCGCCATGCACTTCGTCGATAGGAATGGAGATACGCAGGTAGCCTAATGCTTACAGTCAAGGACAATTAAGACCTCTATGGCTCGTATGCAGAAACGCTTTGCTTTCTCACACCGACTATTTTTCAAAGGCCACATAGACGATTAGCCGAGTTCTCAACAATGTTTCGCCTTTTAATAACGTAGAAATCATATTAATCTGTCACTAGAACCTTAAAGATATCCTTTAAAACCCATGTAACTTCAAATAGAGCCTTTTGAAAGTAGTGGATGTTTCAGAATATGATGATCTTGTATCGCTTGGCCTAGGTTCGTAGTGCTGGTGGTGATGACTAGATGAGGTAATTGTGACAATGGTGACGTAAACGATGGTAGCAATGAATCAGTCAAGTAGTGATTTGTAATAATGGTGTTGAATAATTGTATAGATAATAAGGTAACGCGGTGATGTTGGTAATGAAGGTGATGTTCATAACTATGGCAGTAATGTGGGTGGTGATATCAACAGAGGTAACAGTAACACTCTGAATAATGGTGATGGTGATAGTGATAGTGATAAAACTGTAGATGTTAATGGTTATGGTAGTTAGTGATGTTGGTGATCGTATTAGTAGCTATATCAATAGTTTATATAATAACAACAATCCGAGAAATGATAATGATGCTGGTGACGAAAGTGGAAGAAATGGGCGACTGAGGATAATGATAACGATAGAGAAGATTATAAGGGCTCGTATTAAAAAATGTTTTGCTCTCTCACCACGACTAATTTTCAAAAAGCCACAGAGATGACTACCTGTTTTCTTAAGAGTGTTTCTCCTCTTAATAATATAGAAATCTTGTTAATATGCCACTAAAACCATAAGAACACCCTTTGAAACCCGCGTAACTTCAACTAGAGTTTTGAAAGTAGTGAAAGTTCGGCGCAGAAATGCTTCAGAATACTGTCCAAAATAAAACCAGACAGCATACATAACACTAATGTCTTTCCTAAGGTGCATATGGCTAGGGATCGTTTCTTCCCCGCCGACACTGGCTTCGCGCTTCAGAAAGGTTCCCCCCTGAAGCGACTTTTCGACAGGGTGTTGCGGCGGCTGTTAGAGGCGGGCCTGGTGGACAAGTGGCTCAATGACCTCATCCAACAGCACACCCTAGCTACACGCAGGAAGGCAGCTGTGAGTGATAATGAATACCTGAAGAAGTGTTTGTTGTTGTTGGTGTTGCTGTTGTTGTTGTTGTTGTTGTTGTTGTTGTTGTTGTTGTTGATGATAATAATTTTTTATCATCATCTTAATCATCATCTTCCTCTTCCTCTTCTTCTTCCACTGCATACCACGCATACCACTACTACTACTACTACTACTATTTTTGTTGTTGTTGCTGCTGCTGTTGCTACTGCTGCTATTGTTGCTGCTGCTGTTTTTGTTGTTGCTACTGTCAAGACTATTCAAACTTGCAAAGTCTTATTCCTCTCCTGACGCAGGCAGCGGCGAGGAAGGGCAGGAGCGGAGGGGCGGAAGCACTGCAAGAGGGGCTGACGCTCACTACATACCATCTGCAGGGCGTGTTCCTGGTGTGCGGCGCGGGGTTGCTCTTTTCCACCCTCACCTTCGTCTGTGAACTGATGGTGTACAGTGTATTGGAATCCAGACCTTGCTGCGCTAATAACTTAAAGTGGCTCACCTGTTTTGGTGAAAGCTAAAGCATCTGTGGGCATGGTCTTTGTTTTGTCCTTGCTTTCTGATCAAGATCGATGAGGCAAGTAAAGTTTTCATTCATGTACTGTAGTATTCCTCTTAAATAAATATCGGCATTTAAATGTGTTTGTTTGTGTGTGTGTGTGTGTGTGTGTGTGTGTGTGTGTGTGTGTGTGTGTGTGTGTGTGTGTGTGTGTGTGTGTGTTATGATAATAGAGATTTTAATGATACTATCCTTTTGGCAAAAAAGAAAAAAAAAGAGAAAAGAAAAAAAAATGCCACAAGCTTAATTATCGTTTAGAAATAAATACGTGACGAATGAAAGGAAGAGGACTGAAGGATGATATATATATATATATATATATATATATATATATATATATATATATATATATATATATATATATATATATATATATATATATATATATATATATATATATATATATATATATATATATATATATATATATATATATATATATATATATATATATATATATATATATATATATATATATATATATATATATATATATATATATATATATATATATATATATATATATATATATATAAGAAAGAAAAAAGAAAAGGAATATACTCGTATATATATATACTCGTATATATATATATATATATATATATATATATATATATATATATATATATATATATATATATATATATATATATATATATATATATATATATATATATATATATATATATATATATATATATATATATATATATATATATATATATATATATATATATATATATATATATATATATATATATATATATATATATATATATATATATATATATTCCTTTTTTTTCCTAAGAGTTTTAGCCTCAAAATAAATCTAATTACTTTTCAAAACTATACGGAATATTTTACTACCATGCCTAGAAACTATAATGTGCATCCTTATTATGGTTATGCAGATAGACATGGTCCCCTAAATAAAAAAGAAATGTAATAAAAAAATGAGAAGGATACAGGGTAATAACAAAGGTGCTTGCCGAGCTTACAGCACATCCTCTAAGAAGAACATCTCAAAGAAATTCAATCTACCTAAACTAGTAGACGGAAGAAAGGGGACGTGACTGGGATATACAAAATTGTAGCTATATGTGGAATATATAAATCCATATACGCACACTTCTCCATGATTTCTTTTGACAAATTTGAGAGGACCCTCGTAACTCCTACTGAAGAAAAAACAGCAAAACGTCAAGAAAAACAATTACACACAGGATGGTGAACAAATGGAAGCCAAAGGGCGAATGTTATCTCAGTAAACACCTTTAATCAAGTGACTCCACATACAGCAGAGAAAAATGGAGAAGGCCAGTAGGATCTGGTTGGATCGGTAGTGAACCCGTGAAATGTGCTGGTGAAAGTAATGTTTCCAGGGCAAGAAAATGTTTGTTTTCGCTATTTAAATCTAGCGGGCTGGGCGGCCATGTCAGGGAGTGGTGAGTTGTGTAAAGAGAAAGAGAGATAGAGACAGAGCAAAGATACTAAAAGGGACTCTTCTAGTATCTTTGAGACAGAGGGGGACGCTGTGACTTCTAGCTACCTCAGACGCCTTGCCTTGCCTTCTCCTTCGCTTTTGTGCCATATATCTGCATGGGTGACTCCCGTGTACACCTGTGCAGAGAGACACTGACTGTGGTAAGCGACAATGACAGTGGTGGTCGTCTGTGACCTGTGATATAAAGGTAAAAAACTGTTTGCAGTGGTGGCGTCCACCCACGTCCATGTGCCCCGTCCTGCCCCCGTGACCTTGAATGTGTACATGTGTGGTTTCCGTCAATATAAAGCAGTAAAGGACTCCAGTGTTTGCTTGCATCCTTCATCTGAGTGTGTGAATAGCCAGACAGTGGGGAAATAGCCTGGTAAGTCCTTGTTCCAGCCCAAACCCCTATAATTAGAGCTGCCGACCCGCCCCAGTACCTGTATAAGAAAAAAAAAATATATATATATATATATATATATATATATATATATATATATATATATATATATATATATATATATATATATATATATATATAATGAAGAGACGGAGCCTGCAGGTGTGTTCGTGAAGGTCTACCTGACGGGGTGGGGGGGGGGTTAGTGACAGTAATGTGCGAGTGTTAGGGCGTAAAGGCGGGTTGCCACACGCGCACTTTTTGGGCACGACGTGGCACGAGGTGAGTGCGCACCCAATTCGCGCCAACTCGTGCCCAACAGCGCGGCAGCTCGTGCAGACCTCTTGCCACCAAGTCGGGGAAGTCGAGGCAGGTGGCACGACGTCGCGTTAAAATTAAAACAGTTTCATTTTTTTCCCGACGTGGTACGAAGTGGCGACGTCGGCCCCACCTCGTGCCATCACCTCGTGACACTTCGTACCCTGTTCGAGACACCTCGCGCCTATTGGCACGACGTCGCGCCTGGCGCGCAGTGGTGCGAGCTCGTGCTACCTGGGCGCGAGGTGTCACGAGGTGTGGTGCGGGGTGGTACGAGGTTAGTGCGAGGTGGGCGCGACGTTAGTCCGAGGTGGGCACGAAGTTAGCGCGAGGTGGTGGCGAGCTGTATAATTGCCTCTCACGTGACCTGATCCAAGGGGTATATAAACAGCACCCGTGGGCCACATGGTCACTTATCTCGCAAACACAGACAGAAGAAGAACCCTCCCATCTCCAGCCAACCTTTCCAAGATGCCCAAGAAAGGCAAGCAGCAAGCACCACAGCAGGAGTCTTCCCCGAGTCTGCAGGAGGAAGAAACTGGTGATGTTCCTCCTGAGGTTCCTGACGACACTGACGTTCCTGATGTGGAAGTGGTGAAGGTACAACCTGTTGCTGGGCTCTCCAGGAAACGCACTCGGCCATCCAAGAAAGACGTTCAGGACTACCCCTTCAACGACGACCAACTGAGGGAGATAGCAAACTACGTCCAGTTGCATCCAGAGCTCTACGATAAGCGGAACGAGAAGTGGCTGAATCCGGCGTGGAAGGAGAGCCTCTGGAAGGACCTGGCCCAAACTTTCTCGGACTGTTCTCACCAGCAGGTGAAGAAGGTGGTGGACAAGAAGAGAACAGATTTTGGGAAAATCGAGAAGAGGGAGAGCAAGAGTGGATCAGCAGCCAGGCCGAGGACGCAGAGGGAGCAGAAGATCGTCGAGGTTTGGGCCTTCCTGGCAGGTCACATCGCCCACGAAAGTACGCACCCTAGTGATGACTTCGGCAGACAAGGTGACGATCAAGATTCCTCCAGCCATGAGTCTGTCCTATCGGCCCACTCAATTGCCAGGAGGAAGAGGAAGAAGGAACGGCAGGAGGAGGAACTATCCAGCCCACGATCCACCAAATCTACCCAGGAGAGCAGTGCCATCCAAGAACTACTCCAGAGTGCACAGCTGCTAGCTACACGAAAACCACCAGTCGAGGGACCTGACGCTGACATCCGGCAGTTTGTTGAATTTATGTACACTCGCCTGAAGAAGGTTTCCCCCATGCATCATGGAGTACTCTTCTCCAAGATCGCGTACATGATCAGCCTCATGGAGGAACCAGTGATGGCCAGGAGTGCTATTAAAGACCCGAGGAGGTTGCTGGATTCTGTGCCCATGCCACTAGGAGTTGCGAGCCCATCGCACCTGTGGCAGCCTCCTGCACCGCCTACTCTTGCTCCTGCTCCTCCTCCTCCTCCTCCAGTCTATCATCAGCCGCAGTACCAGCAGCCACATTACTCGCAGCCCCAATACCAACAACAACAGTACCAACAGCCTCAACAACAACAGTACCAACAGCCTCAACAACAATACCAGCCTCAACAATCAGAACAGCAACAGTTCCCTCAGCAGCCACAGCAGCAGCAGGTGCCCACCCCAATACAGTGGGAATCTATACTCGGCTGTTCACCGTCCCCCGTCAAGACCCTGCAGCACACAAGTACGACCACCAAACTCCAGGGCCAGAAGACGAAATCGCCGGCGAAAAAGGCCATAATGTCCCCCATGATCGAGACGCCGAAGGGCTACGAGGCGGAGGATAGCGACGAGTAAATGTAAACAAAATAAAAATGTATTGCATATAAAAATATGTTAAAATGTATGAAATAAATATGAAAAAAACAACTATATTTTTTCCCTTTTCATTTATAATATAAGTATGGATATAAAATAATAACTGGTAAAAGGAGACATTAAAAACACTTTTTAATGTTTCCTTTTACCAGTAAAAAAAAAATTATAAACTACAAACTGAATATAAATAATTGGGACATAAATGGTAAAAGAGAAAAAAAATATACTAAAACTTGGGAAGTTAAGAAATGGATTGAAATTGAGGATTTGAAATGATAACAGATAAAAGGGAATAATGAAGAGTTGGTAATAAAGAACTTGGAAAATAATAACTGAATATATAAATAAGGTATTGAAATAATAACTGGTAAAAGGTAAAACACTTGGAAAATTAAATCAGAGAATCACACATGGAAAAGGTACTGTCCCCATAATATATATATATATATATATATATATATATATATATATATATATATATATATATATATATATATATATATATGAACATTTTATAGCTTTGATATATCCATCAAGTATAGATTTTATTTCAATGTCGTAAATATGAAAAATTCTTTGCTAAAATTTTAATCTTATAACCAGACAATCTTAACAATTTTAGACCAAAGTCTTATGTAATTAATAAATGAAGGTGTTTAATTATCCAGATTTGCCTATTACTTAATAAGTTAATAATTTTTGTAAACATTAAATTCATATTTAAAATTTTTTTTTAACATATATTCTATTTTACTCTTATTTCCTTTCCCATTCCCTCCCCACCCAAATATGATATTCCTATAATGTATATAGTTTATATTTTGGGATATAATTCAAAGTCAAGGAAGCTTAATCGGTTTCTTTATTATCAAATACACAGATAACATTTATTAACACAGCTTATATATATATATATATATATATATATATTTATATATATATATATATAATATATATATATATATATATATATATATATATATATATATATTATTTATTTATTTAATTATTGCTCCATCCTTTGTTCGTCTGCTGGTCGTCCTCTTGGATATACCATCCTTTCTCGCCAGGGAACTGCGCCTGCTTCTGATGCATAGTACAAAGCCAGGTAGTCTCGGACGGCCTTTGCTTCTCTCGTTGGATTTGTTCCCCGTCGAGTTTGGAGGCGTTGCATCAGATTTGGTATGTTCCTCCACGATCCATCAATCACGTTATGGTCACCATCTTCGCAGTCGACTTCTTGGGGATGGAAATTTGAGTAGCGGTCCAATATCAGGTTGTGCATCACACACCCACACATGGTGACAATTTTGACAACTGCAGGTCGTTGTAGCATGGTAGTGCCGAAGACTCTAAATCGTGACTGCAGGAGACCGAAAGCATTTTCCACCACACGACGGGCGCGAGACAACCTGTAGCTGAAGATTTTTTCTTCGTATACCTGGGATTGATGTGAGTAAGGTTTCATAAGCCAGGTCTTGAGGGCGAAGGCATCATCAGCAACAACGTGGAATGGGATTGGCGTGTCGTCACTCGGCAGGAAGCTGTGCTCTGGAAATCCCACTCGTTTCTGCGCGATGGCATCGTGAAGGGTGCACTTGAACCAAGTTCCTCCATCACCAGCACTTCCTTCAGCACCTACGTCGACGTACAGGAACTTGTAGTTTGCATCTGCGACGGCCATGAGGACAATGCTGTGGAACTTCTTGTAGTTGAAGAACAGTGATCCTGCATGCCAGGGCTTCTTCACTCGAACATGCTTGCCATCCAGACCACCTCCACACTTGTGATAGTTCCACCTCTTTGAGAATCCTTCGGCAACTTGATTCCATTCTTCTGGAGTTCTTGGGCACTTGAGCACCTCAGGTTTGTATATGTCAATTATGGCCTGGCAGACTTTAGGTACGAATCTACAGATGGCGGTTTTGGAGACCCTGAAGCTGTATTGCAGACTCGTATATGAATCGCCGGATGCCAGGAATTGGAGGGTGACAGCCAACTTCAACCCCACTGACAGGGGCTCTCTCATTCTGGTGGCTTTTTTGGCGAGGATTGGAGTAAGCCGGTCCACCATCTCTCTGAAAAGTTCAGGTTTGATGCGGAGGAAGTTCTTGTAGCCCTTGGTGTCTTCTCGGTTGAGCTCCTGCAGCAGGTGGTGAAAATCGCCATGCATCGATCGTCTCGTAAGCCATTCACGGCACCATATTGTTCTGGGTCTTCTTGCTCGTGGCTGGGGTGGCACGGGAGGTTGCTGTAGACGTCTTCTTTGCAGCAGCAATGCAGCAGCCACCATCAGGATTCCTGCCATCAGTACTTGAGCCTCTTGTCTGTAGTTTTCTTCCTCCATCTTCCCTGCTTGCCAGTCTAGCTTTGAGTGACTTGATCATCATTCCCCACCCTTTATATACCGCTTGGGAGGCGCTGCAAATATTGGACGCATCCTCACAACACCCCGTGACATATCGTGACAGTACATCGGCAACAACCTCGTAATTAATTAAAATGCCTGTGCGACCCCTCAAAACGGGTCGTCGGGTTGGGCCACACCTCGTGTGCACGTCGCGATGACCTCGTGCCCACGTCGTGATCACCTCGTGTCACGTCTCGCAACACCTCGTGCCCAGATCGGGCTCACCTCGTGCCACATCGCCACACCCTTGCGCGCAATGTACCCGACGTCTCTGTTTCTGTACTGTTTCTACTCGCGGTGTGGCGCGCACTCACCTCGTGCCACGTCGTGCCCAAAAAGTGCGCGTGTGGCAACCTACCTTTATCTGAAATCGGTCCCGGTGTCACGAAACAAAGTGTGCTATGAAACTGTTCATGTGAGTCTTCCGTGCGGCCCCGGAGCAGACGACGTTCGCACTATGTTTCACCTAAAGCTGAAGTATTGTGTTAACTGAAATATTGTGTGAATGCATTTATTTATTTTATTTATTTATTTTTTTTAATACAGTAGACATGGGCATTGAAATGTGCATTCATGGAAAGAGTAGAGTTTCATTATATGGGAAAGAAGTATATGTCAGAAAATTCATCCTTTGTTTCATATGGGTCGCATGAAATATTTTGTGAATGAAAACAGTGTTAAAGTAGCTCATTTTTCAATAATACGCAAGCCGTGCTAAGATTTGTGTCTCAGTACCATCAAATATTAAGTAGAGGAGCATAAGATATAAAATTCACACCGATTTGGTCTACGTGAGCTGAAATTATGGAATAATAACCTTTTTTTTTCATCTGTAAGAGATTTCAGTTTTGAAATGAGAATCTATGCAAAGGTAATTGTGACCTGAGTATCATCGTAGCTAAATAATTTAAATTGCAAGGAAGAGATACATAATACAAATCTTTCCTTTATGATGATCCGAAATATTGAGTGCCATGTACGAGTATTTTATCACTGGTCGTTGATATAAGTTTAACTCTTTCATCTGATTCAATCATGTTGAACTTAACCTTTTTTTTTCAGTCACAGGGCTGAATTAACCAAAAATGGAATAACATTTGTACACTTCATGGGTACAGGGGCATTGATGTTGACCAACCTGCTTATAGAAATAGCAGCAGCTATCTACTTTCTTCTTTGTTTTACCACAGAAGTATTTTTCATTATGGTCTTGCCCTCTTAGGAACCTCAATATAGGTAATGTTTGTAAAATTAGTTTAAATTGTCAAAGAAATAACTAAGTATATGAAAAATACATTTGCCTGTTAGCAAGGATCAAAATGACACATTTAGCAGAAGGCTATCACCTGACAATAACTTAAATTTTGATACCATATAATTATTTCTCATGATTCCCTTGTCCCAGTAAAATACATATTTTTTTTTCTTTTTTAATCAAGTAAGCAGAAGTAATGCATATCAAAAAAATAAAGTGCCTATAGCTGCATTGTAATTATAGCATTGTGCTTCGTTTGATGTGTTCATCTATTATTGTACTTACAACCTGCACATGTAATACTTGATACAAAAGGCAATTTCCTGAGTAGTATTTTATTATGTTTATATATCATTACCCCTTGCATACAAGGCTAAGCAGCTAAATACTATCAACCCTGCATCAGGCACTAATTCTTGTGTGACTTCAGCTTCAACAAGTATACCTAAAGCCAGTAATATAGCATGTTGCCACTTAGATTCCATTAAGTTTTAATCTGTGAAGGTGTGTGTAACACTAATACATGAGATATAGAGTATTTTTAACATGTACATGTAAAAGGTGCAAAAACATTTCTAGGTGATTTAATAATTTATAATACAATATTATAGAGTCTAAAGCATCTACATATAAAAAATAGAAGTATTTTTTTTATTTCATATCAGTATTACAAAATTTGAAAAAAATGTAAAAAATATATACTCGTTTGCCTTAATATTTAAAAAAAAATATTTTACAAGTATCAAGACATGGATCAATAAAATTGATTAATAAAAATTCTCTCTCTCTCTCTCTCTCTCTCTCTCTCTCTCTCTCTCTCTCTCTCTCTCTCTCTCTCTCTCTCTCTCTCTCTCTCTCTCTCTCTCTCTCTCTCTCTCTCTCTCTCTCTCTCTCTCTCTCTCTCTCTCTCTCTCTGTATATATATATATATATATATATATATATATATATATATATATATATATATATATATATATATATATATATATATATATATAGAGAGAGAGAGAGAGAGAGAGAGAGAGAGAGAGAGAGAGAGAGAGAGAAAGAATTTTTATTAATTAATTTTATTGATCCATGTGTCTTGATACTTGTAAAATAAATATATATATATATATATATATATATATATATATATATATATATATATATATATATATATATATACTACCTCCTCACACCTCTCTCTCTCTCTCTCTCTCTCTCTCTCTCTCTCTCTCTCTCTCTCTCTCTCTCTCTCTCTCTCTCTCTATATATATATATATATATATATATATATATATATATATATAGAGAGAGAGAGAGAGAGAGAGAGAGAGAGAGAGAGAGAGAGAGGTGTGAGGAGGCAGTATATATATATATATATATATATATATATAGAGAGAGAGAGAGAGAGAGAGAGAGAGAGAGAGAGAGAGAGAGAGAGAGAGAGAGAGAGAGAGAGAGAGAGAGAGAGAGAGAGAGAGAGAGAGAGAGAGAGAGAGAGAGAGAGAGAGAGAGAGAGAGAGAGAGAGAGAGAGATGTGTGAGGAGGCATTAGGCACCTGCCAAAATGATAATCACACCCAGTGGGATCTAAAGCACTGCATCAGGGGGTGCTGTGAACTTACCATTAAACCCAGCTGTGACCTCACTGAATGTTTCCCTTTGTGTCTCACAACACAAGGGGGCAGTCACAACCTCCCTCTAAAGACAACTCTCTTCCTCCACACAAAACTACAAGCACCTAATAACACACACACCCTTCACTCAAAATTTCAAAATTCATGGCAACTCCTACACCAGCCTCGGAGCCCCCATCTGGGGAGGAGAACACAAATGTCCCCAGGTCGGACTGCCCTTCTGACGATGACCCTAAGTGTCTTAACACCCCCCATCAACTTTTTCTTCTGTAACTTCTGCATTATTCATGGTCTAAGATCTAATTTTTAATCTGTAGAACACCATCTCTCCTCATCTAAACCTCATCTTCTTTTCCTCACTGAAACTCAGGTGTCTGAGGCAACTGACAGTAGCCCCTTTTCTGTTCCCTCCTACTTTCTCTATCCTCATTTTCGATCCAAAGCTGGATGTTGTGTTTATGAGCCCAATGATTTAACCTGCTTTCGTGCCCACACTCTTGAATCTTGCAAGTTTTCCACTATCTGGCTACGACTACAAAGTCACTCTCAAACTAAATTTATCTGTGCTGTATATCTCTCACCTAACGCCTCTGACTATAAGAAATTTTTTGACTACTTAACTTCCAAAGTGGAGCACATTCTGACTCTCTTCCCTTTTGCAGAGATCTCCATTCTTTTAGACTTCAATGTTCACCACCAGCTTTGGCTTTCCTCTCCCTTCACTGAACATCCTGGTGAACTAGCCTTTAACTTTACTATCCTCCACGACCTAGAGCAATTGGTGCAACACCCTACTCATATTCCTGACCCTCTTGGAGATATGCCCAACATTCTTGACCTTTTCCTGATCTCTAATCCTTCTGCATATGCTGTCACCCTCTCTTCTCCATTGGGCTCCTCCAACCACAATCTCATATCTGTATTTTGTCTTATCACTCCAATCCCTCCTCAGGATCCCAAAGCGAAGGTGCCTCTAGCATTTTGTCTCTGCTAGTTGGGGGAACCTGAAGAGGTATTTTGCTGATTTTCCTTGGAATGACTACTACTTCCGTGTTAGAGACCCATCTTTGTGTGCTGAGATGATAATGTCTAGCATGGAGGTATACATTCCTCACTCTTTTCTTGACGTAAACCTTCCAGACCTTGGTTTAACACAGCTTGTTCTCATGCTACACATGAAAGAGAGGTGGCCCACAAAAGGTACTTAAGCCTTCCATCACCAGAATCTCATGCACTTTATATTTCTGTCCAGAACCATGACAAGTCTGTTCTCCAACTAGTCAAACACTCCTTCATTAACAGAACGTGTCAAAATCTTTCAAGATCTAACTGCCCTTATGACTTCTGGCATCTAGCCAAAAATATCTCCAATAATTTTGCTTCTTCTTCTTTCTCTCCTTTATTTCAACCAGATGGCACCACTGCTATCATATCTATTTCTAAAGCTGAACTCTTCGCTCAAACCTTTGCTAAAAACTCTACCTTGGACAATTCTGGGCTTGTTCCTCCCTCTCCTCCATCCTCTGACTACTTCGTGCCACCTATTAAAATTCTTCGCAATGATGTTTTCCATGCCCTCTCTGGCGTAAATCCTCAGAAGGCTTATGGACCTGATGGGGTCCCTCCTATTGTTGTCTGAAACTGTGCCTCCATGCTTGCACCTTGCCTAGTCAAACTCTTTCAGCTCTATCTGTCAACATCTACCTTTCCTTCTTGCTGGAAGTTTGCCTACATTCATCCCGTTTCTAAAAAGGGTGACCGTTCTAATCCCTCAAACTGCCGTCCCATTGCTCTAATTTCCTGCCTATCTAAAGTTTTTTAATCTATCCTCAACAGGAAGATTCTTAAACATCTATCACTTCACTACTTTCTATCTGATCACCAGTATGGGTTCCGTCAAGGCAGCTATACTGGTGATCTTCTGGCTTTCCTTACTGAGTCTTGGTCATCCTCTTTTAGAGATTTTGGTGAAAGTTTTGCTGTTGCCTTAGACATATCAAAAGCTTTTGATAAAGTCTGGTACAAAGCTTCGATTTCCAAACTACCCTCCTATGGCTTCTATCCTTCTCTCTCTAACTTCATCTCAAGTTTCCTTTCTGAGTGTTCTATTGTTGCTGTGGTAAACAGTCACTGTTCTTCTCCTAAATCTATTAACAGTGTTCCTCAGTGTTCTGTCCTGTCACCCATTCTCTTATTATTATTCATCAATGACTTTCTAAACCAAACTTCTTGTCCTATCCACTCCTACGCTTATGATACCACCCTGCACTTTTCCACATCTTTTAATAGACATCCAACCCTTAAGGAAGTAATTTCATGCAGGGAAGCCACAGAACGCCTGATTTCTGATCTTTCTTCAGTTTCTGATTGGTGCAGAGCAAACTTGTTATTGTTCAATGCCTCAAAAACTC